>NC_141039.2:27570000-27585000 GCF_052040795.2 Danio rerio
GTCTGTGCTGTAACTCATTGCCATGGTCACTTTTGTTGTATCTGCTGGTGATTTGTTGCACTATATGGCCCTGCAGTTACTGTGAACAATGATTTACAGCAGGAGTCTCCAAACTCGGTCCTGGAGGGCCGGTGTCCTGCTGAGTTTAGCTCCAACCCTAATCAAATACACCTGAAACAGCTACTCAAACTCTTACTAGATATACTAGAAACTTCCTGGCAGGTGTGTTGAAGCAAGTTGGAGCTTAAACCAGCAGGACACCGGCCCTCCAGGACCGAGTTTCGACACCCCTGATTTACAATCTCCGATGACACACAACTGGATGATACTTTATCATTTGGCAATCTGTTAGCCACTTTTTGAAAACCACTCTATAAAATGGCACATGAAAACTTATAATGTGCACTGTTCCTGAGATGCCCTGCATCACAATATATATTATACTTCAAACTCTAATAATCAGCTTTTTTATTATTATTATATACAATATTTTAGTCCGTTTGACTGATGTAAATTGAGATGACTAGAAAACTTCATTTGATCCAACCATTAAAAACTCTACAAAATTTTAAGCATCAAGAATTATTATTATTTTAGTGTGAGCACACTGCTATATTAGACAATTCAGTGGGCTTATTGCTTTAGTTTGGGGTCATAATGTAAACGCTCATAGGTGTAGATCAGTGGGTCCCAACCTTTTTTTTTTGCCTAAGACCCCCTTTTCACCAGGAAACAATTGTAAGATCCCCCTCCACATTTAATATATATAAGTTTATATATATATTATATTACAATTAATATAAGTTTGCAGTAATGATGACAAAAATGTTGTTTTCAAACAAAGTATTTGTTTATTACTATATCTAGATATGTTTATGCACAAGTAATAGCCTAATGTAAAATATAAAAGCAAAACATAGTAAAGTAGGCCATTTGTAACTAAAAAAATTAAGCCTTTGCTCCTTTCGGTCAAAAACGCTCTGGGCTTGTTGCGGTATTGGGCATGAGTCATCTGCAAATGTCTTATTAACTTGGACAGTCTCATGCTTTCGTTAGCAAGAACTTTGCCACAGATAATGCACTGTGACTGGGTCGAGAGGGGTCTGGATGAAGACTTGGTGCAGTGCAATCTGAGCTGCATCCAATGCTTTTTGATGCGCTCACCTAACCCCACCCCTAAAAAAATGCAATCTCAGTTTGGATCAAAAAGGCTGCATCCAGATACTATTGGCTGGGTCAGGGACTCTTTGCTTTGAGAAAATGGAATAAAACCATAGTTCAGGTAACTATCTTGGTGTTTCTAGTATTTCAGCACTGTGACCCAAAATGTTTGGTGCTTCCTCACCTGGGTCCAGCTTCCTTACTATTAACTGCGGAAGGCAAATCAGTGAGACCGAGGATGGAGGATGAATTACAAGTTTGTCCATTTTTTATTTTTTTTTGGTCAGCCTGGGGGTTGAAATAAACTAAGACAACATGATTGTTCTCCTAATCGTCCACTTCTAAAAATTATTTAAATATGACGTGACCCCCCACAAAGCTTGCTGAGACCCCCCCTGTTGGTAACCGCTGGTGTAGATGATAACTGGATGAACTTTTTCAATTGGTTTTATGACTGTAAGTGCTATAGTATGTTGTGTATTAGACTTTAGAGACATCCCATACATTTGCAAATATTGAACATTCAATGTCAAGCTGAATGTATGCCAGTGCATTCTTGTTGATTGTAGAAATTATTTAAAATATATGACAAAACATACGCAGTTAATAATAATTTAATCATAATTACCCTTTAAATAATTGACATTAATACCTTCTGGATCACTGTATCTCCAGATCTCCAAATCTCCAAGTATAAATACTTGATATTGGATAAAATAAATTGTAGATTCAAACTTTTCAGCTTTGACCAAAGAATTCCATGTAAAACAGCCACGAAAAAAGAATAAGGATGTAAATACAGTTTAAGTGAGTGATCACTGCACCAAGTGTCAAATTTCAAATTATGACTTGTGCTTTAAGTGACATTTTAAGTGCAGTTTAAAAATATGACTCTTGATGACATCACGTTGTCAAAATTGATGTAATACGATCTGATCTTTAACTAATCAGATGTACGGTAGCTTAGTTTTTAGCACAGCAAGTTTTCTTAATAGATTTACTATTATATTAGACTTTGAGAGGCAGACCAATGACAACTGACACTTTATTAACCAGTGATATCTGTAAAAACTGATTTGTGAATGTTCTCTGACTCCTCCTGACTGTAAGTCATTTTGAGTGCCTCGTTGTCCTGTCATAGTTTTGTAGCCTTTCAGTGGAGATATATTTCACTCATTGGGCATCAAGAGGTTTTGATAGTTTCCACATTTTTCAGAGAACTGAGATTTATCAGATGGATGGAGGAATGTTTTCAGAAGTTGACAACTTGGGAAAAGGGTATGTGACATGACCAATAATTGACCTGTGTAGTTCAAGGAAATACATTCAGGAAAAGACACCATCAAACGTTTGATTTCACCATTCATTGTTGTTTTATTATCTGCAAAGGGGATTATTTTGAAATACATGTAACCTATTCAATATATGAAGTAGAATGGCTGTTACAGAATGACAGTAATTAAACATATAAAACTTTCCCAAATTATTAATTTAATGTTTTTGAAAGTGGGAGCATACACTCACCTGCCACTTTATTAGGTACACCTGTCCAACTGCTCACTAACACAGTTTTTTTCTAATCAGCCTATGACATGACAATAACTAAATGCTTTTGGGCATCTAGAGCGTGGTCTAAGTATTTCAGAACCTGATGATCTACTGGGATTTTCACGCACAACCATCTCTAGGGTTTACAAAGAACCCTAGCTTATAGAAAGGTTCTAGCTGATAGAAAGCTGGTTCTAGCTGGTTCTAGCTGATAGAAAGGCAACAGTAATTTAAAAAAATTACTCGTTACAACCAAGGAATGCAGAAGAGTATCTTTGAACACACAACACATCCAACCTTGAGGTAGATTAGCTACAGCAGCAGAAGACCACACAGGGACCACTCCTGTCAATAAGAACAAGAAACTGAGGCTACAATTTGCATAGGCTCAGCAAAATTGGACAGTAGAAGATTGGAAAAACATTGCCTGGCCTGATGAGTGTCGATTTCTGCCTTGTGTGACATTCAGATGGTAGGGTCAGAATTTGGCGTCAACAACATGAAAGCATGGATCCATCCTGCCTTGTATCAATGGTTTAGGTGGTGGTGGTGTAAGGATGTTGAGGATATTGTCTTGGCACATTTTGGGCCCATTAGTTCTAATTGAGCACTGTGCCACAGCCTGAGTATTGGTGCTGACCATGTACCTCCCTTTATGACCACAGTGTACCCATCTTCTTATATCTACTTCCAGCAGGATAACACGCCATGTCAAAGCGTAAATCATCTCAGACGGGTTTCTTGAACATGACAATGAGTTCGCTCTACTCAAGTGGCCTCCTCTGTCACCAGATCTCAATCCAATACTGCAGGGGTGACCAATCTCGTTCCTGGAAGTCTGGTGCCCTGCAGGATTTAGCTCCAACTTGCCTCAACACACCATCAGGATGTTTCAAGTATATCTAGTAAGACCTTAATTAGCTTGTTCAGATGTGTTTGATTAGGGTTGGAGCTAAAATCTGCAGGACACTGGACCTCTAGTAACAAGTTTGGCGATCCCTGCAAAAGAGCATCTTTGGGATGAGGTGGAATGGGACATTCACATCATTTATGTGCAGCTGACTAATCTGCAGCAACTGTGTGATGCTATCAGGTCAACATGCCCCAAAATCTCTGAGGAATATTTCTAGTACCTCTTTGAATCTATGCCATGAATGATTAAGGCAGTTCTGATGGCAAAAGAGGATGCAACTCGGTACTAGTAAGGTGTACCTAATAAAGTGGCCAGTGGGTGCATAAAGATGCATGTATAAAGGTTAGAAGATAAATTCATCTGTCTAAACCTTGTTTTGTAATGATTTACTGATCAGAAACAAACAAAAAGTCTTTAAAATAGTATTTAATAACTTCTAAAAAACTGAAATTTTGGTTAAAATTTGGTTCAATAAATATGAGAAAGTCCTATTAAAAACTATTTTTGAGGCGAGAGAGATATTTCTAAAAGAGACGTTTTTACCTTGAGGACATTGACAGAAATCCAGTTTAGACCTGCCGATTTCTCAAAGGATTTTCCTCTACCATCTGCCCATGCTGTAGTTAGACGGCAATCTATTATTACATTAGCTAAATAACTCAATTAAACTCAGACATTTATTTTTTCAGTGTTTCTTTTTCTTTTTTTTTTTTTTTTTACTGTATGTCTGTGAGCTAATGGCTGATAAGACGTGCATAAAACATTTGACAGGAATACAGGAATCAAGGCTGTCAGAATAATCGCCCTCCCAATCCACTAACAAAAGGGGGTTTAACTCTATGAGTCCCAGAGCAGTGAGCCGGTTACTGTCGGGATACTGGCACACTGAGCTCTGACACACTATAGAGAGGGTATTACTGCATTATTCACTCATTATATGCCTGGCTTCAATGAAACTTTGCTTATTCTGCCTCTCGCTTTTTCAAACGGAGATATCAGACTTCATGAGGATGTAACAGGAGCTCAATGACTGGACTGGATTATTAAGGAGAAGGACAGTACAGCAGTGAACATATAGGTGAGGAACTACTTCAGTCACTTAACGCTAATGCTAACTTTTCACTTTTGTTGTTTTGTAGGACACAACAAAGCGTATTGCATACATTATTGAAAATATTTTGTGTGGTACAGTTGTTTAGATGATTAAGCCAAAGTGGAAAAAGTTCAGATTTTCAGGATACAGAGAGAGAGAAAGTATGATACATATAAGTAAATAATATATGAATAGATTTATTTTAAATATTATGTTGAGATGTTATTTAACTATTTTTGTTGCAGCACAGAAAAAGCTTTGTAAATGTTTAAATTAAAACATAGCAATTAATAGATTTTTGTTTTAAATACAAGTTGATTGTTTGTTGTTTTGTTAAATCTTTGAAAACGGGTATTCATTTGAGTAATGTAATTAACTTAAGTAATTTAAATGTATAATGATAAACAATTCTGATGACTCTTGTCAAAGTCTATTTTTCCATTTCTGCCACTGAATTAAAAAAAAAAAAAAGTTTTTGTGACTTTTTAACCTTATCTCGGAATTCTCAAGATAATCAACTATCAACAAAAGTCAGAATTCAGAGATATATAAACTTACAATTCACATGAAGTCTGAATTAAAAGTTCTGACGTCAAAAAAATGCTATTACAAGATATAAAGTCAGAATTGTGTGATATAAACTTTAAAAATCTCACAATACTGAAAAATAAAGTCATAATTTTGATTATGAATTTTGAATTTTTTAATTTAGTGGTGAAAAAATAAAATGTACAATTCTACAATAGTTAAATCTATTGCAATTACTGGATGCTAGTTTCTGTGTAGTGTTTTTGTAGCAGATTTAGGGCAGAAATGGACAGGCCACGTGCATGACTGCCTCAGGACAGTTCATAGGATATGCCCTTCATGACCTCTCATAATTACTACTGTCAGTGTGCAGATTTTCACATTTAAATAAGTTGTAACCATTAGTTTCATGGGTTGACCTATATTTAATTGCACTATTAATCACTGCAATGAATTATAAGCTTCTATGGAGAGTGGGGATAATTTGAAAGCATATGAAAACAAGCAAAAAGTTCATTAGATCATTACCATGGATAATTGGGTGTTCATTATGTAAAAAAACAACTTTTAACATAGTAAAATCACTCTTAAGGACGTCCTTACCTGGCTAACTGCTTTCATGAAAGGTTTTATTTAGCATCTATTGCATATTAAAATGTACAATAATTGTCTACCCTACTACGATCCCAAAGTTTAGAGCACTTGTTGATTTTGGTTGTAAAAATATCTCTGTATTAATCAGTCACTCCAGAACTATACAAGTCCAATGGCTCAAGAGAATTATTCTTTTGAAGCAAACGCTGTTGAAGCAAACAGTTGAATACATTTTAAGACAAACTGTCACTAAATCCATAATTTTAGGCTGCAAATATAAAAAAGAAAGTAAAAAGAAAAAAAGAAAGCTCCTGCAAAATCCTGGAGAGACTGATAACATCTTCTACGACGATCTGCAGTGTTTCTGTAATGTTTTTTCAATAATGGGATCATAGATTTACTAATATCAGTAATTTAATGAATAACAGATCAATAATGTGATTCATTTGTAGAGTGACATTGTGAATGAACAAGAAGGATGCAGTGTGGTGCAGTGATGCTGTGTCTGCTGCTGCTTATTCTGTGCTGTAGTGCCAGAAGCCAGAACAGAAGAAAAAACAGACAGAAGCCCGACAACAATGTCAACACAAATGGAGTCAAAAGTAAGCAATCCTATATCTATCTGCTGTGTTTCTGTCAGTAAATCAATGAATGAATAAAAAATTATAAAATCAATCAATCAATCAAAAAACGTTTTAAATCTCTCTGTCTGTCGTGTTTTTCTACTGTTTTTGTCAGTAAATCAATTTAAGGCACAATTTGAAAATAGTTTTTTTTTTTTTTTTGCTGAATTATGCGCTGAAATTATAAAAAAAATGTTTCAAATAATGTTTAAAACCAGAGAAATTAGCCATGTTAACTAGAGACACGGACCATGGTCAGTGTCTCCAATGACATCACACACCCTCGATTTCCAGATTGGTTTTATAGAAAACAGGGAAACACCAACAATGGTTTAACATGTTGTGCATTTTATTGCTCTTTATTCGCATTTTAACTGAACCTTAAAATGTCTTTAGTATGATGAAGGGAAGAACCAGAAGAGGTTGACTGTGGTATAAAAAAAACAAACTCTCTTTTGTGCCATGTTGCGTTCATTTCTCATCTGCAGTTATTTTAGTTGTGTCATATTATTTTGACAGCTTTTAGCCCAACACTGTGTCCTAACATCACATAATGCGTCAAGATTTCAGCAACAAGCAATTTGGCTGTCTGCACCATACACAGGACAGACACATTTAATTACCAGCCATGCAGAAGTGCAGAATAGAGAATAAATATTAAACCTCTTGATCATTATTAAAACTACATGGTGATGCTGTTGGTTTGCATTGTTCCAACATTCATGTTTGAACCTATATTTTATAGTTATTTTATTATCAAGATCTGAGGTAAACTATCTGCTGCCACTTTCAATATGGCAATAAATGTCACGTAAAATGGTTTTTAAACGCATACTGGTATCTTTTAACACTTAATAAAACACATGATCAGCACCTGATGTAATCATTGTCACAGTGGTTCATATTGTTGTTTACATGCTGTGACATTGTAGATAGAGATACTGTTTCTAAAGCAGAAACTTTGTCTCCCCATCACTGATGATTAAGAAAAAAAATTAACAGCAAAGGATACCTCTTATTGCATTACAGCATTTCATGTAGCTAGGACATGTGAATAGTTTAATACTTTTTCGATTGAAAGCTTGAATACTTTAGCTCATACATGAACCGGAAACCTGAAGGATGTAATAAAGATGACAATTTCCATGATTTAAAAATTCAGTCTTGGGGTCATCAATGCCTTTGTTTGTCTCTAGCTGCAAAAATGACATACTGTGCCTTTAATTTGTCAGTCAATCAATGTCTGTTTTTCTATCTGTACTGTGTCTGTCTGTATGACAGAAGATCAATCAATCCATCAATCAATCTGTTCATTAGTCAATCAATCTGTTTGTCTGTCTGTTGGATAGGAAATCAATCAACTAGTCAGTCAGTCAGTCTACGGTACTGTGCCTGTCAGTAAATCTGTCTGTCAGTCAGGAAATCAAGTCTGTTTGTTTATCTTATCCAATATGATTTCAATCTCTTTTAAGATCTGGCAACATTTGTGTCTCTTCCTTTATATATCTACTCTGATTCGTATATATATATATATATATATATATATATATATATATATATATATATATATATATATATATATATATATATATATATATATATATATATATATATATATATAATATTTATTTATATATATACACAAATCAGAGTAGATAGATAAAGGAAGAGACACAAATGTTGCCAGATCTTAAAGGAGATGTATTTATTATATATATATATATATATATATATATATATATAAATACAGTTAAAGTCAGAATTATTTGCCCCCTGTTTATTTGTCCCCAATTTCTGTTTAATGTAGAGAAGATTTTTTAACATAATTGTTTTATTAACTCATTTCTAATAACTGATTTATTTTATCTTTGCCATGATGACAGTAAATAATATTTTACTAAATAGTTTTAAGACACTTCTATACAGGCTTAACTAGATTAATTAGGTTAACTAGGCTGGTGAGGGTAATTAGGCAAGTAATGTATAATGATGGTTTGTTCTGTAGACTATCTAAAAAAAATTGCTTAAAGGGGCCAATAATTTTGACCTTAAAATGATTTTTAAAAAACTGAACACTGCTTTTATTCTAGCCAAAATAAAACAAACAAGGCTTTCTCCAGAAGAAAAAATATTATCTGACTAACTTTGAAAATGTCCTTGCTCTGTTAAACATCATTTGGGAAATATTTAAAAAGAAAAAAAAAATCAAAATGGGGCTAATAATTCTGGCCTTAACTGCACATGCATTCCACATAATCATTGTTTTAAAACACAAAATCATGGAAATGTGTATTGAGGACATTTGGTTTATTCACCCAAACAAAAAGTAGTACTTTTAACAATCAGTTGATTGAGTAGAAAACAATACAAGATACAGGTTTCAAATTGCACACTTTGCTGAATGAATGTTACTGTACTGTAAAACTCTATGCACAGCCATCACAGCAAATGATGCTTATGTTCATACAATCAGACAAACACTAATTATTTACAAAAGCACTTGCAGCAATTTGTAACCTACAAATGATCAGACAACAAGTTGAAAATCTATGGAAAATAATGAATTCATTGATCAAACGTGAAGATTGAAATAAATAAATAATTGAAATAAATTAGATTTATTGGAATAAATAACATAAACATTGCATTAAACTGAATTATTGGCTAACATTCTTGATGAATTCAAAGGTTTTGACATTATATTGATTGTTTAGTTAAACAGTTGTTTGGTGGGTTGGCTTATTTGTTTTCATTGATAAAACGTAGATATTAAACAATCACCAACTGATAATTTTTTTAATCCAATAATGAGTGCACATTACATACCACCACATTATCCACCACGATAGCTTCATGAAAGGCAGTTACTGTGAATGAAACATTTAAATGAAACTTAATTTGTGTAGTGTAAAGAATATTCTGTGGTTATGTGTGACACATTTGAAATTATGCTACAGTAATATGTTGTTATTTAAGTACTGAGACATTTAAAAATGCACCAGTTCCTTGTCAAAATTGTTCCAAACCAATTTGAAAAAAAATTTAATATCATACATGTATTTTCCTACAGCTTTATTCTGTCCAGTGGAGCTGGCGTTTTTGGTGGACAGCTCAGAGAAAGCCACAATGCTGTTTGAGAGGCAGAGGGAGTTTGTGTTGCGCTTCAGCACCAGGCTGACGCAGATGCAGGTTCCCGGCTGGCGGATGCGGGTGAGACTCGCCGTCCTGCAATACAGCAGCACCGTCTCACTGGAGCACAACTTCCGGGACTGGCAGGACATAGATGTGTTCCAAAGCCGAGTTGATTCAATGACCTACATCGGCCATGGCACCTACTCAGCTTATGCCATCTCAAATGCCACTCAGCTCTTCACCCAAGAGACAGCACCTACTAGCTTTAGAGCAGCACTTTTACTGACAGACGGAGATGATCACCCACGCAGCCCCAGTGCTGTGACTGCAGCCTCCGATGCTAAGATCCACGACATCCATATGTTTGTTATTGGGTTGCCAGGATCTTCACGAGATGAGCAAGACTATGGTAGATTGAGGTCTATTGCCAGTGCTCCTCCCCAGCAATACCTCTTCAGCCTTACTGACCCACAGCTGGATGACAAGCTCTTCAGGGAACTGGTGAGTGTTTGCAGTCATGACATGTTTTTTTGCCTAGAAGGCATAAGAGATGGATAGGATGCAGGTGGAAAATAGAGTACACTAATAAAGAACACTAGTAATTTGAAAACTGTGGGACGTATAATATATCATTCTGTACAATTAGTAAACTATGACCTAATTACTCATTTTGAAGCCAAATTTTATGACCAAGGTAATGCAGTACTGTGCAAAATAGTAGCAGTCAAACGTGTCTAATGAAAATAATCCAGGATTATTGTATATTTCTTATTGATATATGACAAACAAGTAACCAGTAGGTGCAGTAGAAAACAAACAAGACTCTTAAGGCTGTGCAATTGGGCAATTAGTTGAACGGTAACTCAAAGCTTTTTTGTACAAACGTTTTTGTTTCTAGGGTTAAGCAATCCTTGTGAATCACTTAACTAAAATTCAGTTGTATGACCACAGTTTTTTAAAACTGCTTCACATCTGTGCGGCATGGAGTCGACCAACTTGTAGAGCTGTTATTCCACTCCATGATTCTTTAACAAACATTCCACAATTCATTTACATTTCTTGGTTTTGCTTTAGAAATAGCATTTTTTTTTTATCACCCTACAAGTTCTCAATTGGATTAAGATCTGGGGATTGGGGTGGCCGCTCCATAACATTAATTTTGTTGCTTTGGAACCAAAACTTTGCTCCTTTACCAGTGTATTTGAGGTCATTGTCTTGTTGAAACAACCATTTCAAGGCTACATACTCTTCAGCATAAGGCAACATGACCTCTTCAAGTATTTTGACATCTGTAAACTGATCCATGATCCCCGGTATGCTGTAAATAGACCCAACACCATTGGAAAAGCATGCCCATATCATGATACTTGCACCACATTGCTTCACTGTGTACTGTGACTTGAATTCATAGTCTGGGGGTTGTCTCACAAACTGTTTGTGGCCCATGGACCCAAAAAAGAACAATTTTACTCTCATTAGTCCACAAAATGTTCCTCCATTTCTTTTTAGGCCAGTTGATGTGTTCTTTAGCAAATTGTAACCTCTTCTGCACATGCCTTGTTTCTTTGCAGGGGATTCTGGACAGTAGATTAGCTTCACACAAACATCATCTAACTGTTATAGTACATACAGGTAACTACAGACTGTCTTTGATCATCCTGAAGCAGATCATTGGCTGAGCCTTTGCCATTCTGGTTATTTTTCAATGCATTTTGAGGTGGTCTTCCATTTTCTTCCATTTCTCTCTGGTTTTTCCCTCCATTATAAGGCATTAGAGATAATTTTAACTGAAAAAAAAAAATTTTTTTTGCATCTCTTTATTGGTTTTCTCCTCTCCAATCATCCTTTTAATCAATGTATCCCGTTCTTCTGAACAGTGTCTTGACCCATTTGCCTTAGGCCGTCAAATGCATGTTCAACAAGTGTTTCCTCCTTAAATAGGGGCTACCTGATTCACACCAATTTTTCACAAAATTGATGACCTCACTGATTGAATGCCACACTGGTATTTTTTTTAACACACCCCTTTTACTAA
Organism: Danio rerio; assembly: GCF_052040795.2. Lineage (NCBI taxonomy): Eukaryota > Metazoa > Chordata > Actinopteri > Cypriniformes > Danionidae > Danio > Danio rerio. The sequence continues at coordinate 27,581,628 of NC_141039.2, forward strand.
TTGCCTAATTGCACAGGCTTAAGAGCATGCATATCATGAATGCTGGGTCTTGTTTGTTTTCTAATAATCTACTGCACCTACTGGTAATTTGTTTGCCGTGCATCAATAAAAAAAATATATTAAAAACCTGGATTATTCTGGTTAGTCACGTTGTACTGCTATTATTTTGAACAATATTGTATGTCAATGAACTATATTACTAATATATGAATAAATGAATGTTTTCTTTTTATTTACAGTTGTGAATTGCATTGAGAAACCTTGATCTCTGCTCTGTCCACTTTTGATGTTAAAAAATCAACTCTACTGTTTAAGAAAGTGACTTTTATAGACATTTTTGTAGTTTTAAATATGTATAAGAAATAATATAGAGATATATAAGTTTTAAAGGCTGTGCAGTGGGTAGTGCTGTCATCTCACAGCAAGAAGGTCGCTGGTTCGAGCCTGTAAAAAAAAATCTGTAATTTTCTGTTTATTTTTTTTCCGGCAGCTGTGAAATTACAGAAATTTACCATAAATTATCAGATGTTCAATTACAGAAATGGCAGTTTAAGGACATTTCTGTAATTTAACGTTCATTATTTTACGGTAAATTTCTGTAATTTAATGGCTGTTATTTACAGTCTAGGTCAGTTGGCATTTTTGTGTGGAGTTTGCATGTTCTCCTCGTGTTGACGTGGGTTGCTTTGGGTGCTCCGGTTTTCCCCACAAGTGCAAAAACATGTGGTACAGGTGAATTGGGTAAGCTAAATTGTCCGTAGTGTATGTGTGTGACTGGAAGTGTATGGGTGTTTCCCAGTGATGGTTGGAAGGGCATCGGGTGCTTAAAACATATGCTAAATATGTTGGCGGTTCATTCCGCTGTAGCGACTCCTGATTAATAAAGGGACTATATGCCGAAAAAAAAAATGAATGAATGAATGAATGAATGAGTTTGTAAAATAACAAAAATGAAATGTACAACACCCACATAGACAATAAATTACTTTAAACCATTAAAATGTTAATAAAAGTCACTTTTTATAACGTTTCAAGGTTAAAAGATCTAAGAGAAGATCACAGTCCCGTAATGCAATTTAAAAGCGTAAATTAATGGGGAAAAATAAAAACAAATCCCAAAATATGAAAAACTGCTGATTTACGGATATTTTTTTACAGTTTGCACTAATAATCTTTATGTGGCTATGTCAATGGTTTACACTTCCGTGTGCTACTTAATAATGCTCTCTTTTCTTTTTTTCCAGAGTGAGCTTGCGAACAGAGCTGTAAGTACAGTTATTTCATCAAAATATTGTAAATTTTACTTCAAAGTGAATATGATTTGGGGTGGATAATGTGCAATCATTAAAGGATAATAAAACGTTGCTGATTGTTTAATAGCTGTGTTTTAATTATGAGAACAGATATGCCATCCCACTAAACAACTGTTTAACCAATGAAAAAAATCAATATACTGCCAAAATGTTTAAATTCATTTAGAATTTTAGCCAATAAAGTTTATGAAAAGGTTGTGTCATGCCTAACAACACACATCATCTGTTACTGTAAGCACAATTCACCAGGCTTGTATAGCAAGAAGACAAACACCTGAATGGTTGGTTATATTAGGGCTGGGCCGATAAACAATATTATATCGAATTGCAATAAAATTTATGTCAATAACAATGTAATGTGTATTTATATAGCGCATTTATTGTGTATGGCCATACATCCAAAACGCTTTACAATCATGAAGGGGGTCTCTCCATACCACCATCAGCGTGCAGCATCCACTTGGATGATGCGACGGTAGCCAGACTATAAAGGCGCCAGTGCGCTCACCACACACCAGCTATTGGTGGAGTGGAGAGATGGTGATAGAGCCAATTTAGTGGATGAGGATGACGGATAAGGGCCAATGGAGGCAATTAGCCGGGACACCGGGGTTACACTCTACACTTTACGAGAAGTGCCATGGGATTTTTAACGAACACAGAGAGTCAGGACTTCGGTTTATGTCTCATCCGAAAGACGACTGATCGTATAGTGTCCCCTTCACTTTACTGGGGGATTAGGTCTCACACAGACAGCAGGTTGAGTGCCTCCTGCTGGTTTTACTAACACCACTTAAAACAGCAACCTACCTTTCGTGGTCTCCCATCCAGGTATTGACCTCAGCCCTCCATAAACAATGATAAGCTCTGGACTTTTTTTTTTTTTTTACTCTATATTGATCTAAGAGCCAATCACACAGAAGAAATTTGCCACACTGGGAATCTAAAAGTGTGTTGATATGAAACAGTTTGCCAGGCGAATTTATGTTATGCCATTTAATGTACCTTCTAATTTTTGTGCCTTCAGTCATTAAGGTACTCTACTATTTTAAATCTGGAAGCATTAACAACAATTATCGAAACATGTATCGTTATTGTTTAATATGGAAAATATTTATCAAGATTGCATTTTTGCCCTATCGCCCAGTTATAGGTTATACATAGCTTCAACAAAAGTACCTGGATAAGCAGACAATTTTATAGTTGCAGTGATTATTGCGACATTCCAAGCTATATTAGGATATATTATCCTGGCATGGCATAAAAGAGAAGAGGAAAGGCCATTCTATTCTCTGCTTTGTGTAATGCTTAACAACTCCCTTCAGCGCATACCAAATAGCCTTTTATAAACTATTATAAAATGCATTTTAAATGGTGTCCCTCGGGGCACAGTTTTAAGCCTCCTAAAAGTCAAGGTCTGGTTTTAAGCATCTGATTGCTCGGACTTCCTTACCATTTTTATGATTACCCAAATTTGTGTTATGTGTGGTAAAGACTTTCATATCTGTTGTCTTTCAGATTCTATGTCATAAAGTAATTTGATCAGTATTTTTGAAACATCCTTTTGATTTTTACCATCAATATTAACTGCATTCAATTCACATCAGCAGTTTATTGGCTGTTTATCATCCTCATAAAAACCTGATGGAATAAACAGTTTTATCATTCATCTTTAATAAAATATTTCTCTGTTCCAGTGTCCACAGCCCAAATCCTGTCTGTGTGAGAAAGGGGAGCGGGGTCTTCCCGGAAATCCAGTAAGTTCACATCTCCACTGCATATCTCTGTCTCAGTCAGTTTGTTAGCTCTGTCAGTTCTCATCATGCAGCCCTCCATACAGATAAAACAGGATATTATTGTTGGATATTCATAATATAATCACATAAAAAAAGTTGAAGGTATAAATTATAAAAAATGATAAGTGAAATGAAGTGAAATATTACAAGCTATTTTAGACAGTAACCATGACAGCATTTGGCTGTTTTTTTTTTTTTTTTTTTTTTTTGGTGAAGAAATCAAGAGTTGGAGGAATTAGATATTTTACCAATAACTTATGTAAA
>NC_141039.2:28842500-28937500 GCF_052040795.2 Danio rerio
CGAGGAGAGAAAATAAAAGGGAATTTACAATGCAGATGGTGATCGAAGAGCGATTCTCTACCCTGCCTAGAACTGGTAAGTGAATATAACAATAGCACAATACTTTCATGTTTAATCACCTGGAACTGCAGTATGACATCCAAATCAAATAAGATGTCCGATACACAGCTAATCATTTGGAGGAGAAAGAAAAAACAGAACGATCTAAAGGAGAGTTTTGGAGTTTACTGGCTTAATATAAGTAAGTGCAAGACTAAAGAAAATCTGTAACGGATATTCTCAACAACAACAAAAAAAATCTAATGAGGATCTGACGCAAAGGCTAAGAGTTATCGGATTTGCTCACAACCGAAAAAAAGAGCCTTAACAATGTGATCCATGAAGGGAATCGATTGAAGGACCTTCATTTATGATCACTCTGTCTAACAATATAAACATGTATAATGTGCACTATTAGACTAAAATTCCATGTGGAGGCCAAAAAACCCAAAGCAATGAGCAGAGAAGACCTATGACTCCAACGTACAGAAAATATACAATGTAGATCTGAATAAGTGGGCCTGACAGTGATATTCCAACACAAAAACAGAGCTGTGGTTGTAAGTGGGCAAGCACAGTAATATGTGAGTTTTGACAAAAATGAAGGGGGATTTATTAAAACACTTTTAATGAAGGGAAAAAGACATTTCCACCTTTAAAAAGAGATAGAAATGAAAAACTAATGTGGGGAAAAATTATTTTATGATACATATGTTCTTATTAAAAGAGCAACTTCCAAAATCCAACATGTAATGTGAATAATACACAAGTACACCAACCTTGGCCTTATACTAAGCCAGACTTCATACAAGAAATACACATATCGTGCCCGGCATACACAAACTAAGCACATTTTCGTCAGGTTGATGTCTTACTGTGTTTGTGTATGCAAACATAATTGGGTTGAATGCATGTTCAGTCAGGAAATACTTCCATTAAAAAGGGCTGTGTTGTGTAAAATCTCAATAGAGTTTAGGAATTGTGGGAGCGTGAAATGACACGAGTGTAAATTTCCAATTAAGGGACAAAAAGCTATCAACCAAAAGAGCTAGACTGTGTACATGGTCTTGGTAACTATTCTTTCACAATAATAATGTGTTAACATGTTAAGGGGGAAGAAGTTTTACAGAAAACAAAAGTGGCCAAAGATAGAGGGATGCGTTTGAAACATTTCCAAAAAAAAAAAGAAATCACTTCCTGTTCTTGGGAGAAGGCCAGTTGCCACGCCTCTCACCACGATTACCCCCGCCATTGCCAGCTCCACCCACTGGCCCACCAGTGCCGGGCGGACCCCTCTGGCCTTTTCCTCCACCACCACCACCAGCATTCACCCTTCTGTTCTGCCGCTCCATTCCTGGACGCTGACTGGAGAAGCTCCTCTTCCCAGAGGCTAATTCTTTAGCAGTCATCTCTCTGTCGCCACCACCGCCCCCTCCACCGCCTCTTCCCGGTGGATGGTGGTGGTGGTGGTGATGATGGTGATGCGAGGAATAGGATTTACCACCTCCTCCACCCTCTCTCTCTCGAAACTCTGTGAAATCACTGCTTTCTGAGGCAGTTTCCCATTCTTCATTTGCCTGGTCAGAGTTCTGGTTGGAGACATCTGGAGATTTGGCGCCCCCGGCCGGGTTATGGTTGTGATGGTGCTGAGGGTGTGACTGGGAGTTACCCTGATAGTGATGGTGGTGGTGACTATTGAAATTTTGGTTTCCACCTGCAAGGTTGCTGCTATTATTATTACTGTTAGGAGTTGTGGACACACTGTGATTTGCATTTGCAACTACTGCATCGGGTACATTGGGAGTGCTGTTGGCTTGTTGCAGGGAATTTTGCAACAGTGGAGCAGTGCGTTGCTGTTGTGCAGCTATGACTTCAATTAATCCACTGCTTCCATTTATACGGGCTGCATTCTCTCGCTCTTGTTTAAGTCTGCGGAATCTTGGAGGCTTGTCCTGCTGATGCTGGGATCGGCCATGGCGCCTACGACGAGGAGGGCGCTCAAATCCCCTGTTAGGGAAGTTCCGCCCATCTGGGGCAGGCAGAGGAAGAGACTGTGTAGGTGCACCAGCGGGATTTGATGGAGCATTAGTTGAAGACATTGGTGCTCCAACATTTCCATTCTCAGTGGACCCCTGTTGGATAGTTGTAGGCACAGAGGCAACAGTTGTGGTGGGATTTGCACTTTGACTTTGAGGCTGATTCTGTTCTGCAGGTTTCTTCTTGTCAACATTCACTCCACGGCTTAAATCTTTAGCAGGGGGTGGCTGTGAGGATGTCTGTGGCTTTCGCACATTTGCAGACTTTGCCGACCAGCCATGGGAAGAAGAGCCAGGTCCAGGTCTTTGTCCACCAGACACTCCAGCACCACCTCCGCTTCTATGGAGACCCCCTCCAGCACCACCTCCACCTCTACCACGTCTTGATGGTACTCCCCTTGGTGTGAATACTCTAGTCTGAGTGTTTCTGACTGAAGCAGAAGATGAAGGGCCAGTTGTAGGGTTCTCTCCTACTGTTCCAGCCTTGGTGTTGAGCTTGCGATCTTCCTTGTCAGAGTGAGCAAGGTCACTTCCAGCACTCTCACTGCCTGTTTCAGATCCTCGTTGTCTCCTTCTCTTTGGCACCTCTTCATATTCAGAGCCTTCGCTTCGAGTCTCACTACGGTTCCTAGCACGTCCAGGATTGGGTTGAGATGTGCCATGTCTGCCACTCCCAGATGATGCCTCTCTTTTGTAATCTTGATTAGAAGATGGATGGTGGTAACCACTATTGGCAGCTGGCCTATAATCCCTGCTGTTCCTGCCACCAGCCTTTCCACGGTTGCCACCACCTGCACTACCCACGTAAGTGCCCCTATAGCCTCTGCCTCGACCATAGAACTCTCCTCTGCCACGATTGGATCGGCTACCTCTGGATGAGGACGAATGGTAGGTTGTGCTCCCTCTTTCAGGTGAATGTTCTCTTTCCCTCCTGGACTGAGAGGCTGAATAACCAGAATTCTGCATGGAGCTTTCCCCATTTTTGGATCCTTTGCCTGAACCCCCAGTGTTACCTCGCTCCTTTCCACCAGTTCTGGGTTTATTTGATGAGACGGCATCATCTTTTCCACTGGGTGCTAATATGACTTGATTCCCAGTGGCAGGTTCTTGTTTGGTTGTGGTTTGACTTGCATCTTGTTCTTTATCTTTACCAGAGCCTCCAGTAGTCTTTTCTCCTCCTCCTTCACCACCCTCCCTTTTAATCTCTTTAAGAACTGGTCTCTTAATAGGACCTGCCCGCTTGACTGTGATGCCATCTGATTGGTTAAAGGACTTGTTCTCAGCACCCTGGTTTCCAGATGGTTCTGTAATTGCAATAATTCCAGAGCCTGTCTTTCTGTTGTGAGTAGAGCTTCCACTCACACTACTGCTACCAGGCCTCGGGCCCCAGTGCGTCTCAGTTTTGTGTTCCCGATTGCGAGGGTTGGCTCTAGGGTGGTGCTGCTGCCCAGAATGTTGTGGGGGCTGATTATGCGCATTTCCTGTCTTGTCCTGCTTCCTTCCTGAAGCATGAGTGGATCCAGTATCATGCTCATGCAGTGGTGGAACTTGATTATGTAAAGACTGTTTTCCACTGCCATCTTCTCTGGCAGAGGAAGACGAGGATGATGATGAACAGGAAGAGGAGAGGGACGGCTGATGGAGTGGAGGTGAAGGGTCATTCTTCTTTGGCTCCACCATTTTTTCTCGCTCCCTGCCATTCTCTTGCTTATGAGGATGAAGAGAAAAATGAGGGGCGTGAGAGGGAGGACCATGATGTTGGTGATGAGAGTTGCTCTCCAAGGCTGAGTGATCAGAACGGTCATAATGAGGATGAGGAGTCCCCCAGATTTGGTTCGGCTGACTACCTTCCTGATGGCCAAAACCATGCAGTGTCCCTCCACTGTTAGCCCTTTGCTGCAGGTGGGAGCCCATTCTTGATCCATTGTCAGGGTAGCTGCTGTAACCTCCTCGCCCATCCAAGAAGGGTTGATGATGGGCATGGTGGCCTGCACCCCCAACTTGAATCCCCAGAGGTGGTGGGGTTTGGTTGGATGAGCCAGATGGAGAGCTGGGAGCCACACCAGGCTGCTGAACAGACGCTGTGCCTCCTTCTCGCATACGAACGGGAGGAGTGTCACTTCTAGAAACATTCAGAAAAGAAAAATGGTTAAATGCTTTTAGAAACTCACAACATAACATCAAGCAGACGTTTACAAAATATATTTAGCAGAAAAATAAATCAGGAAAAAACAACAAGCTGGAATGTTTAATGCAACTAATAAAATTTTTTGTTGATACCTTTGACCTTTTCCAGCCTCCTCTTCCTCAACTGCTTTCTGACGTAAAGGGGAGCTTAGACCTCGTCCCTCTGTTCCTCCTGGAAAAACATCTGGTCCCCAAGCCAGTTTGGGATCCATGGGGGGTGTACCACGATGGGAATGAGGGGGTCCAGCATGCTGCTGCCTATCAAAGGGATCTGACCCAGAGCCACCTGAATCAGAACGCTCTCGATTCATCATCCCTGAAACACAAAAGCCCTTATAGTTTCTGAATCGAAAGGCTGTCAATCTATTATTTACAGCTGATCTGAGTTAGTCACTAACCTGAAGGATGCATGCTTGGAGGGTAGTAGTCCATAGGAGGGGGGCGTCCCTGCATCATTCGGGGGTCCATATAGGGCATCATCATCCAGCGGGGATCAAAGTTCATAGGAAGAGGTGGAGGACGTCCCATTGAGCCAGGAGGATAAAGAGTTGGCTGTTTGGGCCCAGACTGTGGTGCGGTACCTGGAGCGGGGCCCTGCTGGTTCTGAGGCTGTGACTGCAACTGATTTTGGGCAGCAACCTGGTTATGTTGCTGTTGTTGCTGCTGCCACTGCTGTTGCTGTTTGAGAAGTTGCTCCTGTTGATAAATGATACAAGGCAGATTTTATATAGAACATTTTTAAAAGTTCATCTGCCACTTTAAATGCTCAAGCTTACACAGAAAAGATTCTGGTTGAAAAAATGATTCTGCTAATTGTTCCGCTCTGCTGTTACCTTTATAGCTGTTGTGTGACATTTTCTAAGTAGAAAAATATTTAGAACTATGCATTTATCATTATAGTACACCATGTGAACCATTTAGTACTTTAAAGCATTCAAGGTTTCTAATGTTTCAGCTCTGGTGATGAATATTTACATCTACACAATCTATAAAAATATTCTTGTCACTCTGCATCATAATTCTACAGTCCTAGTGGGAACGTTAAAACAGGTCAAGATGTTTCTAGCAAATTTTAACAACACAAACTAAAACAACTCATTGAATTTAATGAGCTTTTCTTACAGATTTGAAAAAATAAAAACCAACCTGTTGTTGCCTCTGAAAGCGAGGAGGAAGCGATTTTTGATACTTGGAAAAGCCTTGCCCAGAAGGACCACTTCCCTGCCGTCCTGTTACACCAACACATTCAACCACCTTCACTGAATCATCTCCAACTCTAGTACTGCGGATGTGTGGACCGCCCACCACATGCTCCTCCTTGATATCTCCAGGCCCTGGGACATCCTGGGATTGTGGATGCTGGGTGGCTTGAGGTTGCAGAACCTGCTGGGACTCTGAATAGAAAGGAAATCATGCAATTACCTTAAAAATAATCATACTCAAGCTGTTTGCTGATCTTGAACAAAATTGACATTTCAGAAAAGTTAGGAAACATTTTAACAAAAGTGCCAAACATACTTTTATGTAATAATTTAAATAAAATAAAAAACTAACCATTGTTGGAGTCGTGGCTGCTGTTGCTACCAGCTCTCTGTCTGTTATTATTAGTAAGCCCTAGAGTTGCACCACTTCCTTGAGCGGATAACAGAGGTGGTTCTTCAGTGTCCACGCAGGGTGATGATGGCTGACTGACATTGGGAGATGAGGCATGTGCAGACAAAGAAGGACTAGGGCTGTTGGCTGGAGCGTCACTGGGGCTGCTGGGTTTTATTGTCTGTTGCTGCTGTTTTTCATCAAGTCTTTTCAGCTTCTCTGCACAGGCAGCACGGCGCTCCTCCTGCATCCTCCGTTCCTCCTCTTCACGGCGTCGACGGGCACGCTCCACTGCTGCAGATATCTCGGTTGATGACTGCTTTCTCCTTTGTCGCCATGTCTCATCTTCATCCTCACCCTGTTGCTGAGGGTGCAGGGTGTTGGAGGGAGGAGGAGTTGGCCCACCAGGCACTGTCCCTGCCTGCTGCTGTGCATGAGCACTACTGGGCTTCTGGGGGGCCAGGATTGGGCCAGGTATTGGCGACTGGTTTGAAGGCCGGTCCTGTTGACATAAGGTGGGTTAGTCAAGTTCACAAATACAAACATTACCTCCATTACACCCAACATGCTTATGTTAGTGCTTGATGTCACTTCTGCCCTATTTCTCGGACTCTTTCCCCATGTACCTGGCGGTAGTAGGAGTGGGGCCCTTGTCCAAGAAGTGGACCTGGTGGGGGAGAGGGCTGCTCCCTAGTGCCACCTAATCCAGGCCTAGGCCCCTGCATAGGGGTACATGTATCAATCAGCGAGTCATCCAGGACACACCGTGAGCATGTTCCTGTCCTCACAATGACTGTACAGTATTTGGCAAAGGCAAGTTGTTGCACTGAGGGCTTGGACTTTGATGGGGTTATGATTTTTATACCTGATAAGATCCGGCATTTGCTTGACTGTTCCAGCTGCTACCTCCCTCCTCGGCCCAGCCTGGCTTGCTGGAGGGGGACACAGAGCCATCTTCAGTACTGGAAGGAGGGGTGCGTCGCGAATCCCCTCCACTGTCGGATGCCCTGGAACGTGAAACAGGTACAGGTCCATCTTGGGATCTCTGCTGTTCCCTTGACTCCCTGTTAAACCAGAACTTCAGTAAGCAAACATAAACAGTTAAAAACAACTAATGGGAGAAAATTTTAGAAATGTTTACCGGGTTCCATTTTTATTTTCACCCCGTTCCTCCTCCCCATCATCCTCTCCTTCATCGTCACTGAATTTCAACTTCGCGGAGTAGTCAATTTCCTCTTGAGCTCCTGAGAACAAAGTAAACCATCAAGAAAAAGGACTAAATACTGTAGTTACAACTTCTGTGTCAGTATTAAAAGAGTTACTTTTACACATTTCCCTCAATTTTATAGTGTTAACTACTACGGTTTATTCCACTCTAATGTGGCATATAAATGGAAAGATTTTCTCTTACCAGCCCAGCCCTCATCTCCATCATGGTCCAGCTCATCCAGCTCTTTTAGGTCATCCTGTTTGAGGATGGATGGGCGTTTTACCACTTCACCCCGGGGGCCTCCAGGGGGTCGCCCATCTGGCCCTATTCCACCCTGGTTCCGAGAAAACCTGGCAAAAACAGTTACAACAGACTTAGAAAAGGCAATAAAATGACTGTGAACATGAATATTAGTATCTGAATTTCTGCTTAATTAAGCACGTATAACTCACCTAGGAGCCTCATTTGGCGGTGGGTACCTGTAAGGTCCCTGTGGACCATAAGGGGGTGGAAAGGGCAGGTATGGTGGATACATCTAGAAATAAACATACAAAAACAAACAATAAATTGATTCTTTTTTTACTCAACAAGGTACTATTTTCAGGGAAAGAGGATGCACTGAGCCACAGGAGCTCCAGCATGCTTAATAATTGCAGTTAAAGCTGCATATTAAAGGGATAGATAATTCTGTTAAACACTAAAGATGATGTTTTGCTAAAATCTGAAAACCTGTAAATATTCACATGCACAATATAGGAAAACCAAATACAATGAGGGTCAATGGATACATGTTTCCAGATTTCATCAAAATATATTATTTTGGGTTTAACAGAAGAAAAGATCTTCACACAGATTTTGAACAAGTGAAGAGTGTGTAAATGATGACAATTTTCAATTTTGGGTGAATTACTGCTTTAAATTCATGAATGCACTGCTTCTACAGTCTTCAAAGAACCAACAATTTTATAAGAAACATGCACGTAAAGATCTTTTTTTTTTTAATTACTAAAAATTCAAAACTTCACTTACACTTACGAAGGGAGGCATGATCCCTCTGTAAGCCTGAAACTGCGGGCCAATAGTTGGCTGGGGGAGGGGAAGCGCGGGGTTGCTGGTTGGGGGAGTTCTAGGCGGCCCATGAGAAGATGCATTCTGCTGTTGGATGGGAGGGGCCCCAGCAGCACCCTCCATCAGGATGACTCCCCCAGCACCGCCCTCCGCAACTGCCTCCCCAGCCAGGGTGGGTGCCAATGCCCGGCCCCCACCATCCCGCCAACTTGTTACGTCTGGGACAGAAAGCAATCAATTGTTTTTGATAGTTTGTCGAACATATGCGAACTAATAAAAGTAAGAAGCATTAGAAGATAAAAGATTTAACTTAAACCCTGCATGTTCCAAGACACAAATCACAGTATGAATTATTAAAATGAGAGCAGGGATATCATGCTTACTCTGGGGGCGGAGGCTTGGTCCTGGCCCATACCACTGATCTGCAGTGGCCTGTTCTTTGCCAGCTCTGTCCTGGTCTCCAGCCGCCTGCAGGGTGGGAAATTCCTCGCGAGAGAATGGCGATGGTTGGTTTGATCCCTTTCCACCTGTGAAGAGACCAAAGGGAATTAATGATGTAGAAAAAACATCCTTTATTAAAAACATTACTCTTCATATTCTGCATTAAAAAACATCTAAAAATAAACAACAATAGTTTTACCGCAAGCCTTCATGATTTTTTTATCTTTTGCTTAAATTAAGAATATAGCTTCAAGATGAATCACGAAAGCAGCAAGTACTACTTTAACACTATTTCCAATTCAGGGTTCTTGCACCATTTTAAAAGTAAAACTTAATGCTTTTTAAGACCTTTTTAAGACCTCAACAAATATAATTTAAGACCCAAAAATTATATAATTTCTTTGGAATAGGCTACTCATTTGAATGTTTTCGTTAAATTAAAATAAATTGTGCCTCGTCACAGTATGGATAACCCGCAGTACCTGCCTTTTGGGTGTCTGGTGGTGAAATGAAACTGTTATAGCTGACTGTGAGGGGGCGTCTGAACTAGAGCTGCAATCAGGCTATGAAAGGTAGGCCCGATAGAGCCCGAACCCGACAGGTACATTTTGATTGACAGCTTTTTAAAAGCCCGAACCCGTTTATAGCCCGACATTACCCAAATGTGCACATGTACAGCTCTTTTGTCTTTTTTCATGAATGAGTTGTTTATTTGCGTTAACATTACTTATCCATAACATAGGCTACAGGCCAAGTTGGAAAAAAAAAAAAAAAAAAAAAAAGCCCCCTATAACATATTAACATCTCAACACTCTAAATAGGCCTGGGTACATACACTTAACATTTAAATTGGCCAACACACCAATAAAAATAAGTCTTTCTTAGCAAATAAATTAAAATAAATGATAAATGATGACGGATATTTGGCAATAACGAAATTAAGATAATGGCTCAGTGGGATTTGTTTTGCCACTTCTCTTCACAATAAGGCGATGGTGAAGCTGAATAATAAAAGAATAATGCCAACATTAGCCTGTATACTCTGCATACATTATGATTTTATTAATATTAAGTTGTAATTTAAAATTCTTTACTCATCAACCCAATTGACATTATTGAACCCACTGAGCAGCACTGAACACCTTTTCTCTGCTGCTGCTACTGGCCGGGATACACTACTGATCCGGCTAATTTAGCATGTTTTGGGTAGGATTGTTTGTTCATCTTCCATCAGTCAAAAACATTCATTTAACTTTCCATGACAAAAGGAGTCATGGAGTCAAAGGAGTTTCAAAGCAGCGAGTGGCCTCGTCATGTCCTGTCAGCTCGCTGGACACTGCTCCTTAGTGCTCTACCGTAAAGAGCGACCGCCAAAATACCTTTATATACCAGTGGCTAGAATGACTGTTCGAATAAAACAAGGCGGCTGGCCTGATCGCTGACATAATTCGCTCTTTTTGACATCTCTTTCATCATTTGATTCACCTTTGCAGGGATGGATTTCAATGTTGTAACAAACAATTTGATTACTTCCTCGCGCTAATCGAAATGCATCACATGACTGTTCATTTACTGCGCAAGCCCAAGCCCGGCACGACCCCGTCTAAAATTATAGAAATAAAGTCCGAGCCCAACAAAGATCTTCAGCTCTAGTCTGAACTAGTAACATTGTTAGGTCGAGCTGCAAACAATGCAGGGATTAACCTGGACCCACTATGACTAGCTGCTGCAATGTCCAGCTGCTGCTTTCCTCCTTTCAAGTTATACTCGATGACTTTGAGCCCCATGGTCCCTAACGAAAAGGTCTTTTTGCAGAATTTACACATTGCCTCTTTGCCACGTCGTTAAATTTACATTCTCCCATCTTTGCATTTTGAACCTCACATCAACAACCGCGTAATGACAGCACGCAGGTGCAGACCGCCGTCAGCGTCTGTACTCTGTACCCAACCTACCGTAATAAGCTAATAAATCACGGAGACTGTCATTTCTCTCCCGTTTCACATACTGAATTAATCAACTATTAGATGTTTTACGGTGGACCACTGTGCTTCCCTATCGTCATTGAGCAGACCGGCTGAAAATTTAATACCTATAGCCACTTTACGGTAAAATTTAAGACAATTTAAGACCTTAATTTCACGGATTTTAATTTAAGACATTTTAAGACTTTTTAAGGACCCGCGGGAACCCTGCAATTTTATGCAGAATTCTATATTTTGATTTTTTTCTTTCTACAACTTTAAAACTGTAACAAACCAAGTTTTAGACTTGTTGTGTTTCAAACAATGTGCACCAATCAAGATATGATGGTCATGCTACAGTATGGTCATGATTAGGGTTGTAACAATATACCGGTATGACGGTTTACCACGATTTGAACGTGCACGATTATCATACCATGAACAATTGCATATCAACGGTTTTAACCCTTAAAGACCGAGACAGCCGCCCGCGGCTAAAAATAAGTATTGCTCTTAAATGTTTAATAACTTTTGATCCGCTGATCCGATTCATACAATTCAAAGATTGGCATAAAGAAGAGAATCTCAGCTTTCCAGCGCTGTATCACATATCATTCGCGGACTTTCAGAGGCTCCGGAATCAGTGCGGTTACGTCATCAACATTTGACAACGCTGATTTGACAAAGAAACGCTCGTCACTGTGTCTCCGGACAAATCAGACATGATACATTGATGCATTGTCCCTCCTCCATGCCCAGATTGGTTCAAACTCGCTATATCACAACCAATAAGCATAGGTTTCGCTTTTGTTTGTGGACCAAGCTTTTTGAACAACACGGAATGAGAGATAGGCACACATTTATGCACGGCTAAATAAAACGCAAAAAAAAAAGTTTTGCATGAAATAATTCTCATACTAAGTACTTTTGCATGCACAGCAGCACAGAAACATGACAAAACAGTGACACAGCAAAGACGAACTGCTGCTCTTGCTGTTTTCAAAAGACGCAAATGAAGATGCAGCTGTTTGTCTGCATTGCAGACAACCATATCCAAATCCATAGACAACCATATCCATGCTGGCACATAAAACCTAGGGATGTTCCATATTGAATCTAGTTTCGTTATGTAACTATTTATAGTATAGTAAATATTTATATCTATTTTTTACTGAGGATTTGCACCATGTTTATTTGGACTTTATTTGGACTTTGACACATTATTTATTATTTTCTTATTTTTATTTGTTCATTGTAAGTGGTGTTGTTTATAGTAACTAAAAATATATTATTTGGAAAAAGTCAAATTTGCTTCACTGTTCTATTATTTTGTAACATACCGTATACCGCGAAACCGTCAAACCGTGGTATTGTTTTAGACGATTATCATACCGTGAAAAATTCATACCGTTACAACCCTAGTCATGATAGAGTATCTTACCATCTCCTTGTGCTCCATGTGTAACACTGGCCGGAGCCCAAGACCTTGGCCCTACGGCTAGAGCTGGAGTCGGAGGCTAAGAAACATACAAAAATGGCAGGTATTAAACACTGAGCCAGAATAACAAAGTATAAGTATTTCCATCTCGTCATAAAATAACAACTACAGCTATAAGGTGCATGTTTAGGTGCCGTTTACACTTTTCCATTTTGATTTAAAAATGGCATTTTAGAATGAAAATGCTCCGATATCCAGACAAACGATCTGTCCACACCACACATAAAATGCATGATACATACCTCTTTAACGCTCAGTGTAAACAGCACCTTAATCAGAGATTGTGAAGAGCATGCATAATGTTGTAGATTAATAATGTTTGTGTGATGGCACCTCTTGAGCTGGGGGTGTTCTCGGTATGCTCGGCGCAGACGTCTGTGAGGCCACAGGCTGCTGCGACTCCGGCTGCGCTGCTGACAATACATCGGTACTGGAGGAAAGATCAAAACCATAGCAATCTTGCATTAGATGGCAGGCATGAACATTCATTTCATTATACTGCATATACCAACAGCAGGTCTGTGAAGCTAATTGTGTCTTTGCCCGAGTTTTCTGAGGCCGATCATAACCACACTTGATGTTATATGTCTCTATTAACAGATTTAAAGGGTTATGACACCCCTTACTTTCGGTTCAGGTCTACCTCAGAATTTTTTCAAAAGATGCATCGTAACTTTTATATACAGATAACCACAATTTATATCATTATAAAGATAATCATGTTCATATAAACACTATAAATGAAGACTTTTCCATCAATCCCCAGGTCTGAATCATAGGTCTGAATGCAGACTCAGTGAAGCAGGTCTCTTGCCCTATCTATTTTAACCATTAGCCCTGTTGGTTATCTAGAGGATTTAGGTGAACACAGCAGCACGCCGATGTGTCTAAATGTGAACGAACTCCTGATAAAAGACATTGTCCGCCATTCTCCATTTCTCATACTGCTCTCCCGACAAAATGCTTGCTGCACACACACAGCTTTGCTGAATTCGCCCTGACAGGATCGTGGGGAAAAACATGCAACAAACCCTGTGAATCATAGAAACAAAAACATACTACCCTTCATGAACAGCTAAATACTGTGTGCCGTGGGTCTGTCTCACACAGCTTGGCACTGGCAAGTCTGCCTTGCCTTCAGAAAGCACATGCAGTCATGAACAATTAAGAAGTAGACTCTTTTCATAGGATAAGAAAACTCCGCTATGAATAATAATGAAAAACCGATGCGTCATTTTTGCACTTGCAGTTTTGCGCTACATCGCCGATTTTGATCCCGCCCCAAAAATCATTTTAAACCCAGAAGCTGAAATTAGCTGACAAAAGCTTTAAGAATCTGGGTGGTCTACAAAGAAAATCAAGCACCATCCGCTTATTAAGTGTGACGTCACACCCAAGCTCTATATTAAACGGTATGGGGAGACTCAACAAATGGCTATAATAAACATTTACAAAGCGATGTAATATTTTCAAAAATCATGATCACAATAAATACATCCATGCCTAATATCCGATGGCCAGAAAGTGATCCATTTTTTAGAAATTATAAAAACATTATCAAATTACAAAAACAATATAAAATTCACTTTAATGGGTGATTTGAATAAAAAGTGGTCACAAACGAGGATTTTCTCAATTCAAATGAGTAGCGACTTGAACCTAGAAACAGTATTCCATACGTCATGACTTAACAAGCAGATTTAAGTACACTGTCAGTTAATCAGTATTTTACTGAGCACTTATTCATAGCGCAACCTGCTAGATTTGATAGTGATTGAACTGGCATGGGTTATTATTTACTGCATTAACAGCTTCTTAAACCCTCAAAAGTTTTTATATTTTGATATTTTAAAAAATGTGGACATTGATAAATGTATCATTTGCATTATATAATCTTTGCATTCAATTAAAAAAAAAATATTAACTGTTAACTCTTAGGTAAGGTGTTTCTAATGCAGAGTCTATAGGCACGGCTAAAAAAAAAGGAAAAATATATTCTAAAGTGTAAATGGTTTCACTTTCTTGAGAAAGCTTGTCACGCTTTAATATTTGGAATAACAAACTTCTTGAGCTAATATTAATTACATGCGTGTGATTATTAAAGTGCTTCTGACACTCTATCCTTTCAGAAACGGACAATTGCAAGAGTGACCCGTAAAAAAACAAAGGAAAAGCCGAAAAAAACAAAGCGGCAAATGATTCTTTCAGCAACCTAAAACATGAAAAAACTGCCATGTTTAACTATTATCATCACCTTTTGGATTATTATTAACTCAGAATGACAGAATTACTTTTTAATTAGAGGTTACATGTGCTGGTGAAGATTAAAGATGCAGATGAAAGGTTTGCACTGACTGTGTTGTTTTTGAACCCAAATAAGGACTACAGTGTGCTGTGTTTAGTTTTTCTGTAATAGGTAACATACTGGAGACTGTAAGGGGCTGTATGTGTTGATATACTGTGCATTTATTTCATCATTCATCTGCAGTTATAATCAAATCATGTTCATTAAAAAGTTAGTGATGAACATTTATACACAAGTATTTGTGTATAAAGCATCTGTTTTGTGAGAAGTGATTCTCATATGATATGTAAACGACCTGTACAGCTTTACTTTTACATGTTCTCGAGAGAGAATGAAGTCAACTGAAACTTTGTTATACACCACACCCACCAAAGGGTACCGTTGTTGCCCTTTCGGCAGTGGAAACGCGAGCCTGATAACGGTGACCCGTAGCGACCCGTACCGTACTCTACCACTTAGTGGAAACGGGTCATTAAACACTATATAATGGCTAAAAAGCTCACCTCTTTGGGTCTGCTTGTTCCTGCTTGCTTGCCCATCCTGTGCCGTCTTTGGGAACGAGCGAGACGTTGGGGTCGTTGCCTTTGTTCTCTGCCTTCAAACTAGGCAAGTTGGCAGGGGGGGGCATGCGCCGTGTAGAGGCAACTTTACCAAGAGACTGTAAGCCATGACGAGGGGCAACTGAAAGTAGAAGAGGAACATGAGTAAATAAACATGCAGAAACCCAACACCATCTTGAGGGACTCAGTCAGAGAGATTGCAGCATATGCAAGAACATCAAATCCCTTCATCCGTTTAGACTTAGGAATGCTTGACTGGTCAGTACAAGAAGCAAAACTATCTTGCGTGGATTTGTTTCAAGTGGTTGACATTAAAATTACTTGAAGTCAAAAATACCACTCTCTCAATAAACTTGGCCCATGCTAACTAGGTTTAGCCTTGCACAGCGTAGTCACTGGAGGTTTCAGACACTGAAAAACACATCTGTCCTGACTCTCAATCCCCTATTTGTTTCCAGAAGCCAAGAGGGCTAGAGTGCTGGAAGAATTGTATTTGAGAAAACAGGGGCAGCTACTCAGAACTGATAGCAGAGCGACTGAATAAAACATAAGGAGGGAAAAACGAAGATCACAAGAAGAACTCTGTCTTGGGTCAAGCCTCAACACTTCTGTGAGCTGCCCTGGAACGCTAGGGTGACCCACTGTGGGATTTAAGATGCACAGAAATCAAAGAACATGCTTGTTTTAGAAGGCCAGACAGATCAAGCACAACGCGGTATTTGTTTAATATGCAACAGCTGTATTACACTGTTTTGTTAAAGACAGATGAGGTTCATTAGTCCTATCGAAGAGCTAATACTAGTGTGGTCACGATGCTGAAATTTCTCATTTTGATATGATACCTTGAAAAATAACGATAATCGATACCATTTGTGATTTTGCAAGGAAACCCTCTCCCTCCCCAAAATTAATAGTATCCAATTTTTATTTTTTATTAAAGATATACAAGGCTAGTACATGAGAATGAGACATGTTTTACATCATAAAAAATGTGATTGCAACATTCAAAATGCAAAAAAAAGTGTCTTAAAAAATAATAAATAAAAATAAACCTCCATCTTTCAAGTAAAATTAAATATTATACTAGGCCTATGTCAGCAGCCCTTAAGTCAGCAATAAGCAATTTGTAAAAACTAAAATCTAGTTAACTAGAAAAATCCATGCAATCTCATATAATCGTCTTATTTTCTGATTAAAACAAAAGTGATTTACCAGTAATGCACAACCAAAAAATAGGACTGCAGGATTTAGCAAAAATCTGATATTAAAGAATTTTAATATACAATATTTTTATTTTGCAATAAGAAAACAATGTTACTAAATGAGTTGAAAAACCATTTGGAAAGAATTTACTATTTTAGATTGATTTGGGATGATTCTGTAGGGGATTAAATAACAAATAATAAAACACTCTAGAAGTGTTGATAAATTCAATGAAGAAAAAGATACTAATTAAATAAACTGCACTATACTGTTTTTCGAGGAGCCAAATTGTATTCAGGTACAGTGATCCCTCGCAATAACGCATTCACCTTTCGCGGTTTCAGGTATACAGTAACTGATTACTCAAAATTAAAATAATACCACATGGTCATCTCTTTATAAACAATTCAATAAAATGTATCGTTGTTAATTTGACAAAGTTACAATCTTCATATTCTTCAATGCTTTTAAAACCCTCAGTCACATGCCTTAAAAATCACTTGCAAAACGATCTATTTTAATCTAGACCTAACAATGCACATACTTGCCATGTGACTATTGCGAATGATCACATTGTGATATCGATGCTGAAACGATATATTGTGCAGCCCTAACGACAAGCTATCCTCAAAGAAAAGCAACCACAGAAATAGCACAACATTTTTAAAAGTCTTTTTAAAATGCAAATAATAAATAAAAGTAAATATAATATGTAAAAAACATATTTACAGTCTTACATGCCAACATTTTTATTCAAATTGATTATTAGAATATGAAAATAAATGTTACTCTAAGTTCTAAGCACACTGCACAAAAACCACAGTTTCTAAATGCCTGTCTTGTTTTACAATAAAAAATATATTTTTAAAAGCTTGTTTTATTACTACCAAAATGCAAACTCACCAACTGGCTTCTGTGCTTCAAGGCTCTTTCCTTTGTAGGTATCAAACAGGTTGAGAGACGCATACTTGGTTTTGCCATCCTTCCCCTTTGCCGTTTGCCCAGAGCGCTCTGACATTGCGCTGTACGCTCATTGAGTATGGTGAGTCCTGAGACTGAAAGAGAAAGAGATTGAAAGAGAGTGAAAAAGGAGAATGTGATGCTAGGGCGAAGGGTGTTCCCTTTCAAGCATTACTGTTTTCAGGATCCAAATAAACATTCAACTGAACAGTACAAGTAAGAATGAGGATAGTGTTTGCTATTTTTTTGTCAACAGCATAATTGTAATGGGCAATAATTTGTTAGGCCATTTCAAAATTTATCGTCTCTCAGCAAACCACAATAAGTAGTAATAAAGTGAGTTAAATCTGATATCATTACAGACTATAATCAGTTCTGTGCCATATGGATTTGGCTTAGCACTTTGCAATGTACCATCGCCTAGATCTAATATTAACCAACCTCAAACCAACCAAGACATTGGGACATCCCATAATATAGCAGGTTATATGTGAAATAAGGCACACAAGTTGATTCCAATGTTAACCAAAACCAACGAAAGCCACTAAATTATTTCTTTCACTACATTTTGACTGCTCACTAAATCAAACTTACTAATAAAAACCATTAAAAACTTTAGTGTGTTTTTTGAAAACCTAGAGAAGGCAATTGTGACTAGCATTACCATGGAGATGTAATATAAATGTTGTTCCTCTTTTTCTGCCTCGCGAGTGGTTGCATCCATAGCAACACCAGGACTGTATTTCAGTGACTGACTGTACACTCAAAATCAACTGCATTCATAAAATCTAAAAAAAAGGATTGTGAAAAGTGTAAACTCCAGCATACACAGATCAATCTAAAAGCAGTTATTCTCTTAATATTGTGATATGCTGATCAATGCTTGCATTTGGAAATATACATCAGGCAGTACATGAATTTAATATAAACCATACATATAAAAGTTGTCATCATAGTAAAAGAAACTTGTACAGCTCCATGGTGAATGTTTATTTTCCGACCATTTTTTTTTTTGCAAAAAATAAGTCATTTTCCTCTAAACTGTAAACCAACTTTAATATTGTGCTCCATGAACTGTAAAATGTATTTCTGTATTTTTAAGGGGTGGTCCATGATACGATATCATATTTCAAACTTTAGTTGATGTGTAGTGTAGCTGTGTGAACGTAAACAACATGAATGTAATGCGAAGGGAGACATTGGCTTTTACAGAGTTAGCTCAGCAAAGCATACAGCAAACTAATTTGGGGGCTACAAAAAGATACATACCGGTTAATGAGATCATAAACGCTTCAGGTTACGCACATTCACCAAGCCCACACCCCGCGCAGCAACAGGGAATGGCCAGTGGCGCTATATTTAAAAAATATATATAGAGCATTTGACAAAGAACAGCTTCCAGAATATCTCCCAGTTCAGTGCTGGATTCGGTTAAAACTCTTCCAACCGACAAAGCTGTAGATTGTGAGCCACAACCTGAAAGTGCTTTTATTTGGTAAAATTGATCAATTACATGTAACGTTTCTAGTGTTAACAGTATGTTGTAGTGAGGACGTTGACAAGGATGTAAACAATGGGAAATGCTGTTTGGCACTGTTAACAATTTAACTACAAATTCATATTTATCAGTCAAACACCCACAATCTTCAGCAGCGCTGCAGTGTCTCACTTTGTGGATGCTTTCCGTGCATTCTACATCTCAAATAATAAACTCGCAAAAGACATGTGAACATTTCATATAACTTAAACATGCTTAGAACTCAAACTTGTCATATTGTATTCTAGAGTGCAGGCGTGAGGTTCAGCTGTTCGCTCTTAATTTTCTTTCTGATTTAGCTACTGTAGAAACAGCGCTAAAGTGCGTGCTAGTAGGGCCGTGACGTGGTGACATGGAGTTGATCCGTGAATCGCAACACATTATGTTAGCTGACCAATCAGAGCCTCTTGAGGGTGGGCTTTTGAAGGAACCAGGAAATATGATTGTTGTTTTCATGTTCATGGAGCAGCTGTATAATTAAATAAAGATATATGAAAATATAACATGATTTTCCACAAATGAAGCACGAGTACACATTGCTTTGAATCTTATAAAAACAACCAAACCTTAAAGGGTCACGAAACACCAAAACACATTTTTTGAGCTGTTGACAGTCGCAGGGCTGATAGTGGAAAAAATTCCTGAGCCTGAACTTTTTTTCCTTGCCCCTGAGGTGAGTATGCAACGCACTTTTAACACATAATATAATATATTTATATTATATTATAATATATTATTGGGCCCAAATATATTAACAGCCTATGTGTAACCCTGATCATCATTATTGTCAAGTGGCTCTTTTTAGACACATGCCAGTAATATCAGTGACACATGCCAGTGTCAGTGATCTTGTGACATGTGCCAGTAGGTGTCAGTATAAGCACGTTATAAGCACATTAATCTTATAAGTCTCTTTGCCTTAATATTTAAAAATCATTAGGCAAATGACACCTGTTATCTTACATGCATATATGTTATGAGTTTTAAATTTGCATTTTATTATAACTTTTTAAAGGATATTATTTAAAATACCTTAAAATGAAAATAAGTTAAATAATAAAATAAATGAATGAATTAAAAACATAGAGAAGTCCATATTGTAGGGAACAAAGGAACTGCCAGGATGCAATAATATACAGTACAACAGATAAGTGTAACCCCTCCCATACATAAGCATGCCACAATAAATTTTAATGACATGTACTGTCAAATGACTATATTACGTACGGAAGTATGACTACGAATACATAAAATAAATGCTTTTAAATTAAAACATCGTGGAGTAGCTCAGCAAATAAACTAACTTGTGACGCGATAAATTAGGTTAAAAGTCGCGTAATGATTAAATATGGTTTTGCTCGTGTTAATTAATGTCATAAGCTTCGCCGGGTGTCGATGTCACTGCAGTGACATGCAGCGCGACACTCTGAGTGACACAGGTCACTAGGTCACTACACATGCCACTAGCGAGTGACATATGACAGTGGAAAACACCGGACGTGCCACCAGAATGTGCCAGTGTCATCTGTACGTCAGATGTCGTGTCACTCCATGTTAAAACTGCTACTGTGAATCCGCGTTCAAGCGCACACAATAAGCTAAAACTCGCCCCAAGCACCGGCAAAAACAAATAACAATGAATGTGTCGAGGAAAGTGTAAGGACATATCTTAATTATTTATTAATAAACTTATTCTGAGTCAGTGTCGCAAAGATCCTGACTGGCAATCTCCTCTTGGACTCGCCTTTAGAAATTCATCTTTACGGATTACATGAAGGACTTTTTTTGTTTTCGATTTGTTTTATTTCGTTAAGTAATAATTTAAAGCTTTCTATAAATATATTTATTATGTCTGTGAGGCATATACATTTTGCTTCATTTTGTTAAGCGCTCCAGTTCAAAAACCAGACGACAGAAAGCGCATAGTTTTGGTTTTCTTTATTTTATAAAAATCGCTGTAACGTTTTTTGATGTATTACTCGTACTTTGTGAGCAAAAATGACGGTTAACTTTAAATTGCTCCCACTGAAAAAATGCAAGTGATTTCTTTCGCGCCTCGATGTCCTGCAAGCTTTTTATAAGCAAACTAAGTCGTGATGATCTGAGAAGGCAAACTGATCAAACAGACAATGATGGTCTTCCGCTGGGCGCTGTTCGTTAAAAAAAAACTTATTTTTAACGAATAAAAAATGCTCCAAACGTTTTTCTAAATAAGCTGAATAAAAAACGAAACTAAATATAAACACTTTGCCATTAGGCTACATACAAAACTGAACTATTTCATAGCTGAAACACTAAGTGGTTTAAGGAGAAGGGGGAAATATATTTTTGTCCCGTCTATTGCTTCACCGTTATTTCGAGAATAAACCCAGTGTAAATATGCAGATGCCATTCCCAAAACATATCAGCGTATATGTGCCGAAAACGAAAGTTTCATACAAATTCTGAATGGATTATAGCCTGGAAAGTGCAAAGCACGCTCCTCTTATTATCACTAAAAAGCGTCACTAATCTTAGTTCATAGAGATCTCACAAAGATCCGTTATGATTTATAAAGCTCTCTAAATTACACAATGAATCTTTTATTTACATGGCGTCTACACTCAAAAGATGATTCACGAGCACACAAAATGGCACTTAATAAAAACCAATCCGGCGCTTTCAGCAGTGAGTGAATTCTGTGAATCTAGAGAAATGACAGATCAATATCCGTGAACCTGATTTTTTTTTTCCCCCGCAGCCACAGTACGCCGGAAATCCGGCGTGGTGCCGGAACGCTATCACCCCTGCAGTCGTATATGTGTCCCACACTGCTAAAAACACTTTTAGGACACCTATATTTCACTAAAAAGTGTAAATTGGTTGTTTTTGCGTTATTTCAAGCAAATTCGTACTTCCTGTTTGAAACGAATTTTTGAAGCTGCGTCACGGTCATGACATAATAGCGTTGTATTCCAGCGTGCAGACTGGGCGTCTGTGCCAGAGTGAGTCTTATTACGTCTTACAGTGTGATACATTAATGCATGAGTAAGGCTTGGTTCAAACCAATCAGCGCGCTCTACTGTGAAACTTCATTAATATTCATTTGTGTCACCGCGCTTACACCACAAAGACGCCACGTTGTGTTGGCAAAACAAGCGTGAAGTGTTGCTTTTATAGTTTGCTGCCGTTAAGTTTCGTTTTCATTTTCTCTCTGTGAGAGCTTATCTGGATCACGTGTGGATTACAGTGTACGCGACGCTCGACAACAATAACTTACGTGTCTAAGGAGGATTATTG
Source organism: Danio rerio (assembly GCF_052040795.2). Lineage (NCBI taxonomy): Eukaryota > Metazoa > Chordata > Actinopteri > Cypriniformes > Danionidae > Danio > Danio rerio. Next base: position 28,864,381 of record NC_141039.2, read on the forward strand.
TTTACCTGAGAGCTGTTCACATCTGCAAACGCTGAAATCTGGATTCGTTTGTAGTATTCTCTCTATATAGACGCGGCTCTAGTTGCTGGTGATTGTCCTGTCTCTACAGATTTGGTAAGTGAGCGACCAGTGCTCTTTGTTTATTCAGTTTGTTCGTATCGAATTAAGTTAACTATTGCACTGAGTGCAGAAATGTTAGCACCGCATTTTGTGACCGGAATAACACACGTGGGTTTCTGACACTACCTGCCGTATGCATCTAAGTTTCCGGGAAATGCGGAGTTTTTTTTTTCTCTCATTCGCCGTGCGGTATCAAACATTGCATGAAAAATACACGCTTAGATCAGTTCCTCGAATCAAATATCTCGTTTGTCGCGAGAGGCATGAATGAATTCCCTGAATGAAAGAGCCAAACTGCTGTTAAAGTCCAACATTTAATAATTTGGCAAATAATTCGACTACAGATGTCCATGTAGGTTAAACACCATCACTTACTCCTGTCTGTGTGGGTGTGTATTTTGACTCTGAAACTCGCGCGTGCACAAATAGACACTCCCACACCATCCCACTTTAGTTCCTCCGACACTCCCCCCTAAACAGAGCTGGACACGCCCACTTTTCTGACTTTTTCCAAAGTAGAGGTGTGAAAACACCCTGCTGAAACGAGGGGGTTTCATGGCCCTTTAAAAATACACTGTGGAGTGTGGACCACTTCTTTAAGAGAAGATGGTTGAGTAAAATGAAAACCTGATAAATATTTACCTTTTTCCTGGTCAGATTTTTTTTTTAAGTTGCCAGCTACCGTCAGTATTTTTCCAAAATTTCCACCTAAGCATGTAACGTCACATCATGTACCTCATGCAGGCCCCTACTGTTACATACATAAAAAATTTATTGCCGTAAAAACTCAAATGCAGGGAAACCTTTTCTCTTACTTGACAAGTTATTTCTTCAATAGCAGGGAAAGAGTTAAAAGTTCACTCACTATAAATGGTGAAAAACTGTAACGGACCAAACAGGATATCTCATGTAATTCTACAGTAAATACTTCTTAAGGTTTAGATTTTGGAAGTCGAAACATTGTCACTTTTAAATTTACAGTGAAAAACATACTGACATTCCTACTATTGCAATAGATGCAGTATTTACAGTAAATATAATCTAAATACAATACCAATGTATTATGTAAATTTAAGACATGCAACAAAAAATATTGCCACTACAATGTTTCCAAAAATACAGCAGACGCTAAACTTAACAATAAATGTACACAGAGGAAATATTATTATTATGCAGGCCATTAATACATGCACACTAAAAAGTTTTATCGGTCTAGTTTCTGTTACTTCTCTTCATAAGTTAGGCCCTTCTCAGACGTCTAGGTGTTTAACATCTTTTTTATTGTCTCAAAAAACAGAAGGGCTAGTGATGACCTGAAGGTGAAATCTATGCCATGTATGCTGTACACGTACACTAGCATACACATAAATAAACTTGAGTGTATGTATATGCACACTCAGACCATTGGCAGAATTGACATTCAATTAAACGAGGCTGCTTGTCTAGTTGGAAGACTCAAAGTATGTTGAAATCAGAGGTACCTGACAAGAGAAAATATACCAGTTTGCCCAAATAGTTATAAAAAATTTTACCAAAATGTACTAGGCATGTTGTCACCCAAAGCCACCTCCACTCCCCAGTCAAACACTTCCATGTTGCAAAAGAAAACTTTTATACACAGTTGTATCTACTAGTATTGTTTATAGGTACAATATTTCAAAGACTTAAAAAAGTTTCTGAAAATTCCCAAAGCATCGTATGTAGTGGCAGAACTGCAACAAAACAATATTGTTGCAAAAAATAAACAATATGGAGAAAACACTCCATAATCTAATAAACAATGTATTCCTGCTTAATAAGAGAAGTATGCCTAGTTCACACTACAGGATTTTAAGGCCAATTTGCAAGTTACTAAGCTTGCCAACTGATCGGCCTGTGGTTGAAGGAAAATCTGCAGGTGCTCTATGAACTACTGAATGACACATCAAAAAGGCTCAGTGAGTCGTGACCAACACCTCACAGATGAAAATCCAACATCTACCATGCTAAACATTCTATACCAGGGGTCACCAATCTTGGTCCTGGAGGGCCAGTGTCCCTGCAGGGTTTAGCTCCAACTTGCCTTAACACATCTGCCTGGGTGTTTCAAGTATACCTAGTAAGACCTTGATTAGCTTGTTCAGGTGTGTTTGATTAGGGTTGGAGCTAAAATCTGCAGCACACCGGCCCTCCAGGAACAAGTTTGATGACCCCTGTTCTAGACCATTTTCAGAGTCAGCCGACTCAACCACACATAGGGTCAGGTGTAGTGACGAGCTGAAGCCAATGAGAGAGCAAGTCATGAGCTGAATGGTTGTTGTGTTCAGGAGTTTAATAAAAACGTGATTGGCCAGAATTGTCATCGATGCACTCCCTTTACTCTGTATTTACACAGACACTAGAGCATCTTAAAGTCACATCAATTGGCTGAACCGTGCAGATATATGAGCAATTGACCCACTGACACCTCAGCTGATTGACGATACTTTCTAATGCTTTCAGAGTTTTCAAATGCTGTGTCAGCCAATAGTATTCAGTTTTCTGAAGGCGGTGTCCTCAACATTTTATTGGCTGTGTTTTGGGGGCTGGACTGAGACGTTAGGTGAAAGAGTTGTTGACGAATCATGTAGTGTGTGACCCTCCCTTGTGTAGATAAATTATGTACTGTCATGTAGAGTAAACAAAACAACAACTCAAAAACAAAATCAAGTCATGTAGTCTAAACGCCACAACGATCTGCGATAGTGTAAACTAGGTTTTAGTTTCAGTTCAAATGATTTTGTTTTGGTTTGTTATAAGACAGCATATCCATGTTTATAACAATTATAACTATTTGTAATTTTGTATTATAAATGTTAAATTCTACATTGTTATGATAAAAAAAAATCTTATTAAAATAGCCTACAAGTACAACTAAAAATGTTTCATAAATCAGTTACTGTTTGCATTGAATGTGTTCACCCACATTCACCCACATTTGGGTTCGCACTGTTAGAGGAATTAAGTCAAATGCATTTTAGACCACCTCGGAATGTGGTCAAAACAGCCCCTTCACACTTGTACTTAGCATTGTCCACTTTTGATCTGATCAACAAAAAAATATCTTATAGCAGACGCGAACAGGTTTATGGTTACAAAGGACCAACAGTTAACGAAACATGTTCCTGTAGCAGCATAATTGTAGCAAATAAACAAATTCTTAACCACAGACAAAATAGTAGTTGCCCAACCAACATTCTCCTGTTGTGTGTCATAATGAGCAAGTAAAGTCTAATTTCAATTCTTATGGCAGTTTTAAACGTGAATAATGCTAGTCTGATTTTTACGAGCCACTGTCATGCATCTGTGATGTGCACACCTCAGAATATCCAGGTGCTACACTTCTGCACTTTAGAGTTCCACCTTTCGCATTGGATCACTTTATAAATACTCAGAAATAGATTAGATTTTTCACATTTGTGAATCAATTCATCATCACTCACATCTGCATTACAATACAAACTGTTCCACAGAAAAATGCCACCAAATACAGGCATGAAAAATGTTGCCTCAACATCCTACAAGAGCAAACAAAGAACAGCGCAATTATTGGTAATAAGTACTCTTACAATAACCTTGTTATGGCAACAATTCAAACAGGAAGTCCATGTCTTCCCTGGTGGACCTTTGCTGACAAACATGTAATTCTCAAAGCAGGTTACATAGAGAAACATTATTACTTTCATTAACGGACCAAAACAAAGAATGTTGTACATCACTTTTTAAAACACTTTAAATTTTTGTCTGATATATTTTTACTGTAAAATTTTAAATGTCTCTTCTAAACACAATATAGAGCGATTACAATTCCACCAAACAATCATACTGCAAAGATTAAAAAAAAAAGTATTGAATATTCGGCAACACAATGTCCCAATCACAATAAATTGTTCTTAACACATTTGTGCAATACATTTACACTCACAAGTAATATATGAAAAAATAAACTATTTATACATCTAAATGCAGAAATACATACAGATGTAAAAAAAATCTAGATCACTCAGAATTTCTGTATCTCTTGATGTATTAATATAATATTTATGTTTGTTTGATTCTATAAAAGACTGATAACAGCCCTTTTCATTTTCAAATAAAAAATACTAAACATTTAAATGAATGAATTATAACATTTTTTTCTAGAAAATGAAAAAAGCTTTTCTATCTTTATTTAATCCCAAGCTATGAGGCATTCTAAACACCATTAACCCTGGGTAAAGTCACATTTCACATCCTGTGATTTGAAAGTGGCATTAGCACTGCATTTTAGCTGTAGTTATGAAACTCTGATCTTAAGCAAGGTTAGCAATTCATTTAGAAAAATATACAGCATGAAACATCTGTTCCACCCAGTATTAACACTTAACCCCAAGTATAGTATGATAAATAGTGTGAAACATGATTACATACAAGTCAGGATCCTGTTAAACCAATGTTTGTTTACCCAGGGTCAACAATATCAAGTGTGAAAAGCCCTAAATGGTCAGAATAACATATATTTTCATTTGTTGAGATTAACTATCACGGTTATTCCACCAAATATTGTTTACTTAACTGTTCTAAAGTTAAAACAATGCGACCAAGTAGTCAGAAAATTAAAGCATGTCTAACAACAGGGCATCTTTTTAGTTATGTATGCAATAACAAAATAAATATGAAAGCTAAATGCCAATAACGTTGACAGAAAAAAAATAAAGTACAAAACTACAAGATTTTAATACAGAGAAAGGGAACTTTAAAGTGGTTTATACTATTTTACAGTAATAGCAATGACTTAAGTAAAGGGGAAATTGGTGGTAAATTTGGCATAAAGCGTCAAAGCAAGAGCAAAATTGCACCACTACGAATATTAAAACCGCACAGTACATCAGTGAAGAGCCACAAACCACCCTGCTCGTTTAAGTTATATAGCACATTAACGCCAGGCAGTCGGCTGCACATCACTGTCATTGATTTGGGCAGATGTGGATTAGGAATAGCAGTGATGGCCAGTTGGCAGAGCCTGAAAAATAATCTCTACGCAACATGAAGCAAGCGCTGGCAAACAGGAGCTGCGTAGAGATTATTTTACACGCTTTGCCAACTGGTCATAAGGGAAAACAACAGCCTCACACACAAAACACTAACGCTATCCTCCAAAACCACATCAAAGCTCTATATCTGAAATAAAAAGCGGCGGTTGACGGATTAAAAATACTGTGAAATTTAACTTATGTGTTGACTGTTTAACTCGCGTCTTGTAACCGCGGCCTCCATGTTTCGTGAGGAGAGGAGGGGGAAGACCTACCTATTTCATAATATACATATCTTCGCAATCACATATCAATTCAGACAGGCGCAATAATCTAGTTAAATGATATATAAATCGAAAGTGTAACAAAAAGAAGATGAGAAAATAAACGATCATATAACTGATGCTGCGGGATTGATTAGAGGATTTGATGGCGAGAACAAAACAAAATGGCGGCGGTGAAGCGAGGCCAGTGCTACAAGCACATTAGCATCGGGATTTATGACGATTTAACAACACTGCGCTCACATAGAAACCCAAATTGAGAATTTTAAACTACAATATAACATGCATTTAACCAACAACTTCACCGGATCCTTGATTCCCAACCAAAACAATGCACTTGTCTGTCATGCAGTCTCAGCCAATGCACGTCCAACGTTAATACATTTCTTCAATCTACAAGTAACGTTAGCACTCCACCCAAACACGAACCTAAAATCTGCTAGCGCTCTAAACAAAACACCTAAATGGTAGGCTTTTAAAAATACACATGGTAAATATTCACCAAAATGTGACACACAAGCTGTGTTGATAGCATGCTAACGTTAGCCGACACCGACAGATGAAAAGCAGGACAGCTGTATCCCAACACTACATAAACAAACACCTATATAATAAAGCCTCGTCAATACACTCGATTGGTCATTAGACACAGCTACTAACCTGGTCTTGTCCCGACTTGTCTCGAGGTTGTATCGTGGAGTTATTAGCAATAATCGTGTACTAGCTACCGTTAGCACAATCTCTTACAAAAGCTCAAAACAGGATTATGTGTTGAAGAGATCTGATGGGGATTGCTGAGGACGGATGTGTGCAGTGAAGCTTACTTGTACTCCTTTTTCTTTTTTTCCACAAAACAAATGAAAAAGGAAAAATAAAATAATATTGCGGGGGTCGATCCGTCACTATTAGAGCCGTCAACGGCTTCTGAGGATGGTAGCGCAAAGAGGGGCGGATTCAACTTCAGGGGGCGGAGCCAAATTAACATAATTAGTTGCGAATATGCCTCTTGGCCAATCAGATAATGTATGATAAAATTCTATTTACATCTCTGTTAAGCACACCCCTCGCTCACTGATAGTAATTCACTATGAATGAACTATGAGGACAAGGCTTGGACAAGCAGGTTCAACTTCATATTATCTTCTCTTAGTCAGAATAATTGTTTTAATAAGATGATTCACTGTGCCCTGTCAACGGTTAGATAAAAAAAACCTATAGTATACCCCACTGGGTCGCTATTGAAAAAATGGAATTACAGACAGCTCACTTCCAGCCCTACTGTTTTCAAATACTAAATTACTCACATCAGTTAAGATTGATAACTGGATTGTTTCAAACTGTTTAAAAATATGGCGTCAAATCAAGAAGTGCTGCAAATTAGCAGACACTACTACTTCTGCCTTTAGTATATTGTAATCATGCACTCCTCCGTGTGCTCCGGTTTCCACCACAGTCCAAAGACATGTGGTCAACCCAGACTAATTCTGATTATGTACCCCTATATACATTTCTGGAGAGTGCAAAATACATTCTAGGAGCTATGTTTTTAAAATAATGACTCAATTCTTGCAAAAAAAAAGACAAAAAAAACAAGAAAAAATGGTTTGGTATTAATACATTTGCATTTGTGGATATGTAATTTAAAAAGAAAATAAATTAAATTTATAACAAAATAAGCATTTCTCTCAGTAGAGGCAGATTCATAATAACAAAAAATATTTTATTTAAAAGTAACAGAGGGCAAAGCAGTGGCGCAGTGCTGTCGCCTCACAGCAAGCAGGTCGCTGGGTCGCTGGTTTGAGCCTCGGCTCAGATGGCAATTCTGTGTGGAGTTTGCATGTTCTCCCTGCGTTCGCGTGGGTTTTCTCCGGGTGCTCCGGTTTCACCCACAGTCCAAAGACATGCATCACAGGTGAATTGGGTAGGCTAAATTGTCCGTAGTGTATGAGTGTTTGTTTCCCAGAGATGGGTTGCAGATGGAAGGGCATCCGCTGCGTAAAAACTTGATGGATAAGTTGGCGGTTCATTCCGCTGTGGCGACCCCGAGTTAATAAAGGGACTAAGCCAACAAGAAAATGAATGAATGAATAAAAGTAACAGAAACATCTTGCTGTATATTATCATTAATGAGCCAGTATGTTTCCAAAATTACACAGCATAATTACAATCCCAAAATAAATGAACAACTGAACAACTTTGAATAAATGAACAACTTTTTTAATGAAAAGAGATCTAATTTTTTATTACAAAAAGTTTATAGAAAGGTACACTTTTTTAGGAAAGAGATGATTGTTATTTTTTAAAGACCATAGTAATTCCTGATGTTAGGGCTCACCTAACCCTACCCCTTACAGTGACGTCACTCGCTTCACTTGAGCTTGCATCATAAAGACTGCATCCAGATACTATTGCCCATCTATCTCTGACGTGACATTCAATATTTGGAGGCTAAACGGTATAGTCACCCTGGAGGACTTGTAAATTGAAAAAAATTTGCCCTTATTTTCTCAACTAAAAAAGAAGTTTTCTCTCCCCGAAACACTTTTTTTGACATTTACAGATTAGAAACTATGTAAGTCACGCAATAACCAATTTTGAATCACTGCCAACTGAAAGGAAGGTTTACAGGCTACTATTGATCTCACGTGAATCCAAACATTTGATTTCAGATTTTGTATAAGTGTTTTTTTTCAAGAACTGAGCTACTCTACAATTTATATGAAGAATGCTATGGAAGAGGAACTGGAATACAGATTGATACATGAGAGGAAAGCCCCAAAGATGTTAAAAAATGTATATGTGGACGTAACTTTTGTTACGTAAGTTTGGTCTATCTTGACCCACTTTTAAAATACATTTAAATTATTTTTGAGTAAAGAAAAAATTCTACCAATCAGATCGCTTCGAGAAAAAGCACGACCATAAATCGAAATACTTCCTGTGTTTATCAAAATCATTGCAGTCGTAACACACCAAAATATCTGGCCCAGTTTAGACCCAGTTATGGGTTATTAACTTGGTTGAGACTTGGCCCAGATATGGTCAATGTTTGGCCCTTGTATGGAAGCCAGACTTGGTCCGATCATGTACCATAATTCACTGTGACATGTGGGCCAAGCAAAGGCTGATTGTGTGGGCCAGATCTTGGCCAGAGTAATTTTGCTATTTGGGAAGTTATGCATAGACTGCACTCAAAATCTAAATTACACAGAATTGTTCCTACCATTTCCCCTAAGACATATGACCTGTGTAAGTCTGCGGAAGGCTTCCTGACCCACCTCTTTTGGATGTGTCCAAAACTTTATGATTTCTGATGTGACATATTTAAATTGTTTTCTAATATCTATGGTTTTACCTTTACACCTGACCCAGAAATTGCTGTATTTGGGAACTATAGTTCTCTGCTGGATCATGATGTACAAAGCACCCTAATTTATGGAATGATTATTGCTGAGAATGTTATTCTAAAACTGTGGAAATTAGATTCTGTTCCTCAATTTAAGACATGGTTAACTTATCTCACTTAAACATTACACATGGAAAGAGTTTGTTATGGAGTTATTGATCATTTTGCTGAGTTTTACAATATAGGGCAACCATTTCTTTATCACCTGGACCAATATAATGGGAATTCTGAGCAGCAGTGTAATGCTTAATATGCTTACTACCTCTATCGACTGTCTCTTTGTATTTTTATTGAAACCATTTATATGCCCAAATTGTGTTTTAATAATAACTTAATTTGTATTTTTTATTTTCTATTTTTCTTTATTTTAATTATTATTACCGTTATTTTTATGTATTATCATGCTTATTCCTTGTATTTACTTGTTAAAAAAACCCTATAGTATCACCCCTCCACCAAAATTCTTTAATACAATCACAGCATCAAAAAAAAAATAAATAAATAAATAAATATATATATATATATATATATATATATATATATATATATATATATATATATATATATATATATATATATATTTATTTTTTTTAGGTAAAACGTGACTTATTTTGCTTTTTAGGATGGATAGAAAGTTTAAAACAGCAGATTTATTTAAAATGCATTTCTTTAAACATTATAAAAGTCTTTACTGTCATATTTGATCAATTTGATGATGAATAAATCTGTGTTTTTGTCTTGTTTGTTTGAATGTTATTTTCATTTTTGAATGTTAATACATAACAGCTAGTTTCCACACTTAAAGTAATCAAAAATATTTCTTGCAGAAAATCATTTTAGAATCATTTAAAGAATCATCTGATACTAAAGAATGGGGTAATGATGAACATTTGCATATTCATTCATAAAAAACAAATTCACCACAGCGGAATGAACCGACAACTTATCCAGCATATGTTTTATATTTATAAGGACAGTGTCTATTTTAATACAGTTACTTTACTATCCCGGCTCTCAACAGTGTTATTCAGAGACCTCACCCCTGAACGCCCCCTACTTATAGCAAACACAACAGCAGTCTGGTAGCGATATTGCTGCTTTTTTCGGGGTAAATTATTGTGATTTCCCGATTGCAATAGAGAAATACTGTAGACTGTAATACTGTAAGAAGATATCTCTGTAGACGGAAGGCATTTCATGTCAAGTTCAGCCTTATAATCTTAAAATGTCAGCCAAATCACCCGTTTTGTCATCACTTTATACATTATGCTTGAGAATCATTCAAAAACTAGCTCTAAAGTGACGTTGGTGAATTAGTAACGGCTTCTGCTGTTTTGACGTTAGCTGCACATGTGAATGGCAGAAGAAAGTAGTTCCTAATACAATTTTGGACAATACTCTGTATTAGATTTTCTTTTGATATACACAATTGTGCCGTCAAACTGTTGTATAATCGCAATATCACACAAGTAGCAGTGTGATATGGCTGTATTTCAGGACTGGTGGGACACTATAAAGCAGGAGGCTGCACGCCTTCCACTAGTGCTGATATACGGCCATATCACACTGCTACTCGTGTAATATTGCTCATACACGCCCAAACAGACTCAAATGAATGGGTAAAAAAGCACTGCTTTAATTTTAATTAAACATTTTTTTTGTTATTAAGAGCAAAGTGCATTTTTTATTTGTGATTGCATGAGATCCAGTGTACGTGATGCTTTATTGAATCATTTGACATTGATTTATTGAACACACACACAGTTTATGAGGACTCTCCATAAGCGTTAGCATAATGAATTTTATAGAGTAACAACTGCCTATTGTAGCACATAATTGATTCACACTGTAAAATAGAATCCATACAAAAAAGTTACATTCTGAATTTTGTGAAGGTTAATCTAGCTTTAACCTCATTAAAATGAACTGGAGTGAACAAAAAACAGACCATTTGAGCTGAGGCTATGAAATATACATTAACTAAATCTGCATAGAAATGTGCTAATGTTCCAGAAAGGATTTTGTAGATAATGTGTTATGTATAAAATTTTGCTCACACTGTAGGTAACATATAAACAACCAACATAGCACATATAAATCATAAAGCATTATATATTTGAACATTTTAAAATGCCTTTTAATTTTACAAAAGAGTTGATATTTGATTTTAAAATAATGATTGACTTTATTCATAATAAAAATCTGCTGACCATATTTGATTTTAATCATATTTAAATCAAAGTGTTTCATAATGTTTCTGTATTACTAATTTTGTTTCATTCACACAGTATTTGCTTATATTTACTGTATTAAATACAAAACTGGTAACAGAGAAGAACTTTTCTCGTGCTCTGATTGACTTACTGCTGATCAAGTGTTTACATTTAAACCAGTTCAATATTCTGTCACCACGGCAACTGGAGTTTACACTTTAAATCCACACAAGTGTCTGAAAGTCTTGAATCCTCTGCTTGAAGCTCTTTAAACTCTCCAGTTTGACAAGTTTCATCAGTTTGTCTGATTTGAGAAGTTGATCTTCATGGAGCAGCGACACCTCAGAAGAACCAGGGCTCTTCCTGCACGCCTGAGAGACTTCTTGGTGGAGGGTGCCTCTTCTGCTCTGGATCCTGCAGCTGTGGTCAGGTTAGATCACACTTACAGCCGTGTCTCTGTTTCAGGTTTGGAGGAGCGACACGTGAAGAACGCGGCTGTCCTTCCTGACCTCCGTCCAGCAGTCACAGTGTCTTCAGAGGATGCAGGTCAGCAGACAGAGTCTCTCTCCATCCATGGCTGCAGTGTTGAGGACTATCAGGACATCTACCGCTCTGTGGTTGAGCCCATGAGGAAGAACCGATGTGGTCACCGCCGTCCCTACAGCCTGCAGCTGGGCCTGGACATCAAGCAGCGGCTGTGGGAGGCACTCGGGTGTCCTGTAGTGGAGGAGACGGAGCAGGCTGATGGACGAATAGTCATCACAGAGAGCAGATCTGGATCCAGCATTGCTCCTCGAATCCAGGTAGACATCAGTGAAGAGCCGCTGCCTGAGGAGCCCAGAAGAAAGAGGTCCAGACACTGAGAATCACACTACAGGCTGCGCATGTAAATACTGTATATACTGTACATAGTTCTAGAGCAAGTTTACAAGTAAGTTTCCTTTTTCACACACTCTTGCTTCATCAGTCGGCTGTGTTTGGTGATTGTCAGTGGGTTTGCTCATGGTTTTTAATGCTTTGCTGTGTGGTCATCAGGTTGTTTCATGTGGTTTTCTGCACGTTTATCAGGGTTTTCTGATCGGTTGTTCTCGTGTTGCGGGTCGGTCGCTGGACTCTTCAGGGTGTTTCGATGCGTTTGGTGATTTGCCGTGTCTGTTAAGTTAGGGTAGGTTAGGTTAGGGTCCCTCACGTGGTTTGCAGCTTGACGTGCTGTGAGGGCTTGTGTACATCAGTGATGCTGAGAGCTTCACCACTGGTACTTCAGATACCGGCAGGGTCACCCATAGTGGACAGGTCTCAGCTGAGATGCCCGACTAAGACAAACCAGCTGATTCTGGACAGCAGATTAGATTCTGCAGAGTTTCAGAATATCACAGACTCAAGACAATGCCAACAGCATCAGAATTACCTGAAGATGTGGAAGACACAGGTGGAACAATCGACTGAACAAAACAAAATAAAATAAATTGGTAGAAATAATAATAAAAAATGTTATGGTGAACAACTTTGCTGTATTTTTTCTTCAGCACTCTTCTACCTACATTTTTACAATGCAATTTCAGGTTTTATTATATTATAATATATTATATTATATTATATTATATTATATTATATTATATTATATTATATTATATTAGGGTATTTTATATTATTATTTAGGGCTGTCAGTTAATTATAAATGTTCATTTATTTCAATAAAATTAACATTTATTATTCAATATTACAGACTACTTATCGCAGTTTTGGTTAGCAGTTTTCTTCTGCACGCTTTTGTGTTATTTTGAACAAATTTATAGAAATTTTAAATGACACAAAGGCTAGTTTATCTGTATTTATGTCATTTTATTTTTTGGGGTAAACTATTATTTTAATCAAAGTTAATAAAAGTAAAAATAAACACTATAAAGTGTTTATAGACAGATAGCATGTAAACAAACAATGCTTTTTAACTGAGATTCTAGACACTCAGTAATAGTATTATTCAGTGATCAATGTTTCAACAATAATTGACCGTTTTGTAAAGTAAAATCATGAGGATTTAATATTGGATATCTAAACACACGAGAACAACACAAAGAAATTACCATTCTGAAGTGTTTTACGAACCTTAAGCTAGCTTTAACCTCATTAAATTGTTGTAGAGTGAACTAAAACAGCATTTGAGCTGAAGTCACAAAATTTACATGAACTAAATCTGCTTTGCACAGAAATGTAAGCGACTCCAGTGTTATGCATGTGACATTTGTAGAAAAGCCTCAAAACATAAATTCGGAAAGTATATGTTAACATTATATTGAAACATCCGTTTATACTTTTACAAAACAACTAACCACAGAGTTTTGAGATCAGAAAAAACATAAATCTGTAAACATTTTTTAGATTTTAAATGAGGAAAATAAACGTGTTTTGGATGCGACCAAAAAGGTTAGTGAGTTTACAGTTTACAACATACTTTGTAGAAATTCTGTGAATTATACTGCACAAAGCAAAATAAATAATGTTAATCAAAAGAAAAGGAGTCCGCTCTCTATGGAACAAAAATGATTGACTTGATTTTATCATGGATGTGACAGATGTAAAATTGCCACTTGTGTGACTTTAGTAAATCAAGTATAATTTTTAAAAAAACATTGACAGAGACATTTTTTTTGTATTTTTAGCTTTATGAAATACAAGCCTACTCAAAAATGTAGAAAGGGTTTCGCTATTTTGGGGATAACTTTATTTTTTCACTGAAAGGTCGACATTTAGATGGAATTGCTCATGCTCAAACAGCCACACTTATGTTATATAAAACTTTGATCACACTGTAGGTAACAGTTAAACAGCCAAAATAGCAGATATAAACATCAAAAAGCATTATCTACAGTTGAAATCTGAATTATTGGCAAAATTAAATTTTATAATTTAATTGTCATCTTCATTTTGCAACAAAGTTTGCATGTCATAAAGTTTAAATTAAATAAATAAATGCATCGCCATTTTACATATTACATTGAGGTTTACATTACATTTCATAATGAATTTTGCTGAAACCACATTTAATTGACTTTCTCCAAATTTAAGAAACATTTTTTATGATACACATTTAACTCTGTAGATTTAGTTGTGTGGTATATTTAACTACACAGAGGATTTTAGTCATCACATGTACTGTAAAGATCTTAATTATTACAGAAACATGTTGAGTGAATGACGGTTTAGAAAATGACAGTTTAATGAATAGTTATTTCGAGTTAGCTTTAGAGAAAAAGTGACAGATAATAAGAAACTGCATTAGTTTTTTTACTGTTTGTGTCTTGCACACACACAAATATCTTCAGAAATCGTGTGTAATTTTATGGAGCCTATATTGTTTTCAATGTTACCATGTTTTACCTGAAATAAGAGCTGTAATTGTATGTAATGTTTTTCTTACCCGGATGTAAAGTTTGAAGACACACAATTAACAAAAGTACTTGGGTATCTAAAGACCAAGAAATTGCATTTTAGAAAAAGGCAAAAGTTAAACAATTTAAATGTTTTTGTAAACATCATTAGTAAATGTAATTTAATAAAAAAAAAACTAACTTTCACTGCAGCATTAAAAAATGGAGTAAATCACTTAAACACAAACCTAACTTTCTCTTATTTACACACAAACTACTTAACTAATTGTTGCATGTTTCTGCATTTAATATCCATCCTTAATTTGCTGCTAATAACTTAAAAGGTGTGTTAGCTAAGTAAGCGCTAGCAAACCCACAGCTGCACCCACACCCCGACCGCTCACCAGATACTTGTTAATAAGTTCTGTAGTTATGCCTAATACGTGTTTTGAAACTAACTTACTTTCAGTTTTTTTTACCAATACAATCACTTTTAATCATTAGTTAGCGTTAACATGAACTAGCGTAGGTTAAATATCGTTAGCAAACTTCGTTACAGTACAATTTGCAAAGCTAAAACCTCACCTGCTAGCAAAGTCAGCAGTTTAGCTTGACGTATGGACTTCGCCATTCAGGTCCGCTGCTGCAAGCAGTTAGTACCGAGTCCGGCCAGTAAACATAATGCATCTGTCATCTGTTCCAGTCAATGAAAAAGAGGTAACGCCGATTTATTAAAATCAAGTTTGATGCACAGACCTGCCGCACATTGGCAGCTGCACTAATAAATTGTGTGTAAAATCACTTTAAAACATTTCCTGTACACAAAACCCACATACAAAACTCTGTACTCAAATAAATTGCAATAGTTTTACTCAAAATACTTTTATATAAAAACGGGTATATTTTAAGTAAAGAGGAAGAAAATTGATACTTTTTAGTATAAATAAATAAACTAGATTGCAATTAGCCTATCTAAAGCATATAAAGCTTAGGCTACTTTGTGAATGTAGCACTTAGGCAAGTCAATGGTTTGTTTGTAGACAATCGAGAAAAATGTTGCTTAGGGGGCTAATATTGACCATAAATGATTTTTTTTATTTTTTATTTAAAACTGTTTTTCTTTTAGCTGAAATAAAACAAATATAACTTTCTCTAGAAGAAAAAATATGATATGAAATTAGGTGAAAAATTCCTTGCTCCGTTAAACAAGTTGGAAAATATTTGAAAAATAAAAAAAAAACTCACAGGGGGGCTAATTATATTTACTTCAAATGTATGTGGACATTCTAAAATGTTTTTTTTTCATAAGATATCTTTAATTGATATTTGATTTTAAAATAATAATTTACTTTATTCATAATAACTATCTGCTGAGCCTAATTTATTTTAATTGTATTTAAATCAAAGTGTTTGTCTGTTTCTGTATTACCAATTTTGTTCAGTTCACACAATATTTACTTAAATTTACTGTAAAATTACAAAACTGGAAACAGAGAAGAACTTTTCTCGTGTTCAGATTGACTTACTGCTAATCAAGTGTTTACATTTAAACCAGTTCAATATTCTGTCACCACGGCAACTGGAGTTTACACTTTAAATCCACACAAGTGTCTGAAAGTCTTGAATCCTCTGCTTGAAGCTCTTTAAACTCTCCAGTTTGACAAGTTTCATCAGTTTGTCTGATTTGAGAAGTTGATCTTCATGGAGCAGCGACGCCTCAGAAGAACCAGGGCTCTTCCTGCACGCCTGAGAGACTTCTTGGTGGAGGGTGCCTCTTCTGCTCTGGATCCTGCAGCTGTGGTCAGGTTA
The DNA here is from genome assembly GCF_052040795.2 of Danio rerio. Lineage (NCBI taxonomy): Eukaryota > Metazoa > Chordata > Actinopteri > Cypriniformes > Danionidae > Danio > Danio rerio. The sequence goes on from NC_141039.2 coordinate 28,880,611, forward strand.
GATCACACTTACAGCCGTGTCTCTGTTTCAGGTTTGGAGGAGCGACACGTGAAGAACGCGGCTGTCCTTCCTGACCTCCGTCCAGCAGTCACAGTGTCTTCAGAGGATGCAGGTCAGCAGACAGAGTCTCTCTCCATCCATGGCTGCAGTGTTGAGGACTATCAGGACATCTACCGCTCTGTGGTTGAGCCCATGAGGAAGAACCGATGTGGTCACCGCCGTCCCTACAGCCTGCAGCTGGGCCTGGACATCAAGCAGCGGCTGTGGGAGGCACTCGGGTGTCCTGTAGTGGAGGAGACGGAGCAGGCTGATGGACGAATAGTCATCACAGAGAGCAGATCTGGATCCAGCATCGCTCCTCGAATCCAGGTAGACATCAGTGAAGAGCCGCTGCCTGAGGAGCCCAGAAGAAAGAGGTCCAGACACTGAGAATCACACCACAGGCTGCGCATGTAAATACTGTATATACTGTACATAGTTCTAGAGCAAGTTTACAAGTAAGTTTCCTTTTTCACACACTCTTGCTTCATCAGTCGGCTGTGTTTGGTGATTGTCAGTGGGTTTGCTCATGGTTTTTAATGCTTTGCTGTGTGGTCATCAGGTTGTTTCATGTGGTTTTCTGCACGTTTATCAGGGTTTTCTGATCGGTTGTTCTCGTGTTGCGGGTCGGTCGCTGGACTCTTCAGGGTGTTTCGATGCGTTTAGTGATTTGCAGTGTCTGTTAAGTTAGGGTAGGTTAGGTTAGGGTCCCTCACGTGGTTTGCAGCTTGACGTGCTGTGAGGGCTTGTGTGCATCAGTGATGCTGAGAGCTTCACCACTGGTACTTCAGATACCGGCAGGGTCACCCATAGTGGACAGGTCTCAGCTGAGATGCCCGACTAAGACAAACCAGCTGATTCTGGACAGCAGATTAGATTCTGCAGAGTTTCAGAATATCACAGACTCAAGACAATGCCAACAGCATCAGAATTACCTGAAGATGTGGAAGACACAGGTGGAACAATCGACTGAACAAAACAAAATAAAATAAATTGGTAGAAATAATAATAAAAAATGTTATGGTGAACAACTTTGCTGTATTTTTTCTTCAGCACTCTTCTACCTACATTTATACAATGCAATTTCAGGTTTTATTATAGTATATTATATTATATTATATTATATTATATTATATTATATTATATTATATTATATTATATTATATTAAGGTATTTGATATTATTATTTAGGGCTGTCAGTTAATTATAAATGTTCATTTATTTCAATAAAATTAACATTTATTATTCAATATTACAGACCACTTATCGCAGTTTTGGTTAGCAGTTTTCTTCGGCACGCTTTTGTGTCATTTTGAACAAATTTATAGAAATTTAAAATGACACAAAGGCTAGTTTATCTGTATTTATGTCATTTTATTTTTTGGGGTAAACTATTATTTTAATTAAAGTTAATAAAAGTAAAAATAAACACTATAAAGTGTTTATAGACAGATAGCATGTAAACAAACAATGCTTTTTAACTGAGATTCTAGACACTCAGTAATAGTATTATTCAGTGATCAATGTTTCAACAATAATTGACCGTTTTGTAAAGTAAAATCATGAGGATTTAATATTGGATATCTAAACACACGAGAACAACACAAAAAATTACCATTCTGAAGTGTTTTACGAACCTTAAGCTAGCTTTAACCTCATTAAATTGTTGTAGAGTGAACTAAAACAGCATTTGAGCTGAAGTCACAAAATTTACATGAACTAAATCTGCTTTGGACAGAAATGTTAGCGACTTCAGTGTTATTCAATTCAATTCAGCTTTATTTGTATAGCGCTTTTACAATGTAGATTGTGTCAATGCAGCTTCACATAAATGGTCATAGTAACTGGAACAATGTGGTTCAGGTTTTAGTGTTTAAGTTCAGTTCAGTTTAGCTCAGTTCAGTGTGATTTAATCATTACTGAGAGTTCAAACACTGAGGAGCCAATTCATCGATGCGTAGCTCTACCAATCCTGAACCATGCGAGGCAGTGGCGACAGCGGAGAGGGAAAAAAAACTTCACCTGATGGGAGTGAAGAAAAAAACCTTGAGAGAACCAGACTCAGTTGGGCACGACCATTTTAATTTCTCCGCTGGCCAAAAGTCTTGTGCAGAGCTTCATTCGCCGTGGTTGAGGCTGGAAGATGGCCTCAGCGAAGACTCGTCTGTCCCTGGAGCGTCGCTGGAATCAGACTCATGTTCTCCACTCCCCACGACCATCAGCGCAGCAGCAGCTCAGGATATGGCCTGGTCCCGGATAATGAATCCTTGGGATCATCACGTCGCTGGTCTTGGATCCAATCAGTGACTCCGCATAATCTGAGGACCTCGGGATGAGTATCCCCAGGTGAAAATAGAGAATAAAGAAAATAATTAGCTTAGCTGCTGTTCATAGTGTATATAAGCAAGATGCAGAAGCCTGTGTGGAACCCGCTAGGTGATGCATTGAGAGTATGCTTTACTAAACAGATAGGTCTTTAATCTAGTTTTGAACTAGGAGAGTGTGTCTGAGCCTCGGACGTTATCAGGAAGGCTATTCCAGAGTGTAGGAGCCATGAAAGAGAAGGCTCGACCTCCTTTACTTGATTTTGCTATTCTAGGTACTACCAGAAGCCCTGAGTTTTGAGATCTTAAAGAGCGAGTTGGTTTGTAGCGAGACAGAAGGTTGGTTAGATAAACAGGAGCTAGATTATTTAGGGCTTTATAGGTGAGAAGTAATATTTTAAATTCAATACGAAACTTAACAGGCAGCCAGTGTAAGGAGGATAAAATTGGGGTGATATGATCATATTTTCTAGACCTGGTCAGAACTCTGGCTGCTGCATTTTGTACTAATTGAAGTCTGTTAATAGAGGATGCTGGGCAGCCAGCAAATAGAGCATTACAGTAATCCAGTCTCGAAGTCATAAAAGCATGGACTAGCTTTTCTGCATCTGAGATGGATAGCATATTACGTAATTTAGCGATATTTCTCAGATGAAAGAAGGCAGTTTTTGTGACATGGGATATATGATTTTCAAAAGTTAGATTGCTGTCTAATATGACACCCAGATCTTTTATAGTAGAGGTAAAGCTAACTTTGTATCCCTCTAATTGTAAATTGAGTTGCGAGATCTGCTGTGTGCAAGATTTAGGCCCAATAAGTAATAATTCTGTTTTGTCAGAGTTTAAGAGAAGAAAATTGTTGGTCATCCAGTCTTTGATGTCTTTGATACACTCAGTTAGTTTAGACAGTTCAGACGTCTCGTCAGGTTTAGTTGAAATATATAATTGAGTATCATCTGCATAGCAGTGAAAGCTGATCCCAAGTCTTCTAATAATGTCTCCCAGAGGTAGCATGTAAATTGTAAACAGTAAAGGGCCTAAAACTGATCCTTGAGGCATCCCATACTTTACTGGGCTGACTTGTGAAGGCTGTCCATTAATATTCACAAACTGGTAACGGTCAGTTAAGTATGACTTAAACCATTGTAGAGCCTGTCCCTGGACACCTGTAGACTTTAAGCGATTTATGAGGATATTGTGGTCAATGGTATCAAATGCCGCACTAAGATCGAGTAAAACTAATAGCGAGACGCACCCTCGGTCAGCAGCTAAGAGTAAATCATTGGTTATTTTCACTAAGGCGGTTTCTGTACTGTGGTGAGCCCTGAAACCTGACTGAAACACTTCAAAAATATTGTTTGTCTGCAGTAAAGAGCATAATTGAGTGGAAACAACTTTTTCTAGTATTTTAGACATAAATGGAAGATTTGAAATAGGCCTATAGTTAGCTAAGTTGTTGGTGTCTAGTTGCGGTTTCTTAATAATAGGCTTAAAAACAGCTAGCTTGTAAGAGTTTGGAACATGGCCTATAGATAAAGAAGAGTTGATAATGTTAAGAAGAGGTTCTCCTATAGCAGGTAGCAGCTCTTTCAGTAATTTTGTCGGAATTGAGTCCAGCATACACGTAGCTGGTTTAGAGCTATTTATAATTTTTATTAACTTTTCGTGTTCTATGATTTTGAAGCAGTGTAGGTTATTATTATGATTCAATGAAATATTTACAGGATTTGGAGTATAAGCCGGTGCAGAAAGTTTGGCATCTCCTATTTTCTGTCTAAAGCCTTCTATTTTATCACTGAAAAAATTCATGAAGTCATCACTACTAATTTGCGGTGGAGTAGTTCGTTCCAAGGATGACCGATTATTTGCTAATTTAGAGATGGTGTTAAATAAAAATCTAGGATTGTTATGATTATTTTCTATCAGTTTGCGCAGGTGCTCGTTTTTTTTTTTATTCGATTTTAGAGCCCTCCTATAGCTGGACATACTGTTTTTGTATGCAATTCTAAAGACCTCTAAATTAGTTTTTTTCCATTTACGTTCCAGGGCGCGGGTTGCTGTTTTGAGCGCACGAGTATGACTATTATACCATGGTATAGTTTTAATCTCTCTAGCCTTTTTTAATTTGATGGGTGCCACAGTATTTAGTGTGCTAGTAAAGATGGCATCCATACTGCTGGTTACTACATCAAGGTCATTTGAGTTTGCGGGTGCATTGAGTTATGCATGTGATATTTGTAGAAAAGCCTCAAAACATAAATTCGGAAAGTATATGTTAACATTATATTGAAGCATCCGTTTATACTTTTACAAAACAACTAACCACAGAGTTATGAGATCAGAAAAAACATAAATCTGTAAACATTTTTTAGATTTTAAATGAGGAAAATAAACGTGTTTTGGATGTGACCAAAAAGGTTAGTGAGTTTACAGTTTACAACATACTTTGTAGAAATTCTGTGAATTATACTGCACAAAGCAAAATAAATAATGTTAATCAAAAGGAAAGGAGTCTGCTCTCTATGAAACAAAAATGATTGACTTGATTTTATTATGGATGTGACAGATGTAAAATTGCCACTTGTGTGACTTTAGTAAATCAAATATAATTTTTTTAAAAACATTGACAGAGACATTTTTTTAGTATTTTTAGCTTTATGAAATACAAGCCTACTCAAAAATGTAGAAAGGGTTTCGCTATTTTGGTGATAACTTTATTTTTTCACTGAAAGGTCGACATTTAGATGGAATTGCTCATGCTCAAACAGCCACACTTATGTTGTATAAAACTTTGATCACACTGTAGGTAACAGTTAAACAGCCAAAATAGCAGATATAAACATCAAAAAGCATTATCTACAGTTGAAATCTGAATTATTGGCAAAATTAAATTTTATAATTTAATTGTCATCTTCATTTTGCAACAAAGTTTGCATGTCATAAAGTTTAAATTAAATAAATAAATGCATCGCCATTTTACATATTACATTGAGGTTTACATTACATTTCATAATGAATTTTGCTGAAACCACATTTAATTGACTTTCTCCAAATTTAAGAAACATTTTTTATGATACACATTTAACTCTGTAGATTTAGTTGTGTGGTATATTTAACTACACAGAGGATTTTAGTCATCACATGTACTGTAAAGATCTTAATTATTACAGAAACATGTTGAGTGAATGACGGTTTAGAAAATGACAGTTTAATGAATAGTTATTTCGAGTTAGCTTTAGAGAAAAAGTGACAGATATTAAGAAACTGCATTAGTTTTTTTACTGTTTGTGTCTTGCACACACACAAATATCTTCAGAAATCGTGTGTAATTTTATGGAGCCTATATTGTTTTCAATGTTACCATGTTTTACCTGAAATAAGAGCTGTAATTGTACGTAATGTTTTTCTTACCCGGATGTAAAGTTTGAAGACCCACAATTAACAAAAGCACTTGGGTATCTAAAGACCAAGAAATTGCATTTTAGAATAAGGCAAAAGTTATACAATTTAAATGTTTTTGTAAACATCATTAGTAAATGTAATTTAATAAAAAAAAAAACTAACTTATTCACTGCAGCATTAAAAAAATGGAGTAAATCACTTAAACACAAACCTAACTTTCTCTTATTTACACACAAACTACTTAACTAATTGTTGCATGTTTCTGCATTTAATATCCATCCTTAATTTGCTGCTAATAACTTGAAAGGTGTGTTAGCTAAGTAAGCGCTAGCAAACCCACAGCTGCACCCACACCCCGACCGCCCACCAGATACTTGTTAATAAGTTCTGTAGTTATGCCTAATACGTGTTTTGAAACTAACTTACTTTCAGTTTTTTTTTTTTTACCAATACAATCACTTTTAATCATTAGTTAGCGTTAACATAAACTAGCGTAGGTTAAATATCGTTAGCAAACTTCGTTACAGTACAATTTGTAAAGCTAAAACCTCACCTGCTAGCAAAGTCAGCAGTTTAGCTTGACGTATGGACTTCGCCATTCAGGTCCGCTGCTGCAAGCAGTATACCGAGTCCGGCCATTAAACATAATGCATCTGCCATCTGTTCCAGTCAATGAAAAAGAGGTAACGCCGATTTATTAAAATCAAGTTTGATGCACAGACCTGCCGCACATTGGCAGCTGCACTAATAAATTGTGTGTAAAATCACTTTAAAACATTTCCCGTACACAAAACCCACATACAAAACTCTGTACTCAAATAAATTGCAATAGTTTTACTCAAAATACTTTTATATAAAAACGGGTATATTTTAAGTAAAGAGGAAGAAAATTGATACTTTTTAGTATAAATAAATAAACTAGATTGCAATAAGCCTATCTAAAGCATATAAAGCTTAGGCTACTTTGTGAATGTAGCACTTTTAGGCAAGTCAATGGTTTGTTTGTAGACAATCGAGAAAAATGTTGCTTAGGGGGCTAATATTGACCATAAATGATTTTTTTTTTAATTTAAAACTGTTTTTCTTTTAGCTGAAATAAAACAAATATAACTTTCTCTAGAAGAAAAAATATGATATGAAATAAGGTGAAAAATTCCTTGTTCCGTTAAACAAGTTGGAAAATATTTGAAAAAAAAAAAAAAAAAAAACTCACAGGGGGGCTAATTATATTTACTTCAAATGTATGTGGACATTCTAAAATGTTTTTTTTTTTTCATAAGATATCTTTAATTGATATTTGATTTTAAAATAATGATTTACTTTATTCATAATAACTATCTGCTGAGCCTAAATGATTTAAATTGTATTTAAATCAAAGTGTTTGTCTGTTTCTGTATTACCAATTTTGTTCAGTTCACACAATATTTACTTAAATTTACTGTAAAATTACAAAACTGGTAACAGAGAAGAACTTTTCTCGTGTTCAGATTGACTTACTGCTGATCAAGTGTTTACATTTAAACCAGTTCAATATTCTGTCACCACGGCAACTGGAGTTTACACTTTAAATCCACACAAGTGTCTGAAAGTCTTGAATCCTCTGCTTGAAGCTCTTTAAACTCTCCAGTTTGACAAGTTTCATCAGTTTGTCTGATTTGAGAAGTTGATCTTCATGGAGCAGCGACGCCTCAGAAGAACCAGGGCTCTTCCTGCACGCCTGAGAGACTTCTTGGTGGAGGGTGCCTCTTCTGCTCTGGATCCTGCAGCTGTGGTCAGGTTAGATCACACTTACAGCCGTGTCTCTGTTTCAGGTTTGGAGGAGCGACACGTGAAGAACGCGGCTGTCCTTCCTGACCTCCGTCCAGCAGTCACAGTGTCTTCAGAGGATGCAGGTCAGCAGACAGAGTCTCTCTCCATCCATGGCTGCAGTGTTGAGGACTATCAGGACATCTACCGCTCTGTGGTTGAGCCCATGAGGAAGAACCGATGTGGTCACCGCCGTCCCTACAGCCTGCAGCTGGGCCTGGACATCAAGCAGCGGCTGTGGGAGGCACTCGGGTGTCCTGTAGTGGAGGAGACGGAGCAGGCTGATGGACGAATAGTCATCACAGAGAGCAGATCTGGATCCAGCATCGCTCCTCGAATCCAGGTAGACATCAGTGAAGAGCCGCTGCCTGAGGAGCCCAGAAGAAAGAGGTCCAGACACTGAGAATCACACCACAGGCTGCGCATGTAAATACTGTATATACTGTACATAGTTCTAGAGCAAGTTTACAAGTAAGTTTCCTTTTTCACACACTCTTGCTTCATCAGTCGGCTGTGTTTGGTGATTGTCAGTGGGTTTGCTCATGGTTTTTAATGCTTTGCTGTGTGGTCATCAGGTTGTTTCATGTGGTTTTCTGCACGTTTATCAGGGTTTTCTGATCGGTTGTTCTCGTGTTGCGGGTCGGTCGCTGGACTCTTCAGGGTGTTTCGATGCGTTTAGTGATTTGCCGTGTCTGTTAAGTTAGGGTAGGTTAGGTTAGGGTCCCTCACGTGGTTTGCAGCTTGACGTGCTGTGAGGGCTTGTGTGCATCAGTGATGCTGAGAGCTTCACCACTGGTACTTCAGATACCGGCAGGGTCACCCATAGTGGACAGGTCTCAGCTGAGATGCCCGACTAAGACAAACCAGCTGATTCTGGACAGCAGATTAGATTCTGCAGAGTTTCAGAAGATCACAGACTCAAGACAATGCCAACAGCATCAGAATTACCTGAAGATGTGGAAGACACAGGTGGAACAATCGACTGAACAAAACAAAATAAAATAAATTGGTAGAAATAATAATAAAAAATGTTATGGTGAACAACTTTGCTGTATTTTTTCTTCAGCACTCTTCTACCTACATTTATACAATGCAATTTCAGGTTTTATTATAGTATATTATATTATATTATATTATATTATATTATATTATATTATATTATATTATATTAAGGTATTTGATATTATTATTTAGGGCTGTCAGTTAATTATAAATGTTCATTTATTTCAATAAAATTAACATTTATTATTCAATATTACAGACCACTTATCGCAGTTTTGGTTAGCAGTTTTCTTCTGCACGCTGTTGTGTTATTTTGAACAAATTTATAGAAATTTAAAATGACACAAAGGCTAGTTTATCTGTATTTATGTCATTTTATTTTTTGGGGTAAACTATTATTTTAATCAAAGTTAATAAAAGTAAAAATAAACACTATAAAGTGTTTATAGACAGATAGCATGTAAACAAACAATGCTTTTTAACTGAGATTCTAGACACTCAGTAATAGTATTATTCAGTGATCAATGTTTCAACAATAATTGACCGTTTTGTAAAGTAAAATCATGAGGATTTAATATTGGATATCTAAACACACGAGAACAACACAAAGAAATTACCATTCTGAAGTGTTTTACGAACCTTAAGCTAGCTTTAACCTCATTAAATTGTTGTAGAGTCAACTAAAACAGCATTTGAGCTGAAGTCACAAAATTTACATGAACTAAATCTGCTTTGCACAGAAATGTAAGCGACTCCAGTGTTATGCATGTGACATTTGTAGAAAAGCCTCAAAACATAAATTCGGAAAGTATATGTTAACATTATATTGAAACATCCGTTTATACTTTTACAAAACAACTAACCACAGAGTTATGAGATCAGAAAAAACATAAATCTGTAAACATTTTTTAGATTTTAAATGAGGAAAATAAACGTGTTTTGGATGTGACCAAAAAGGTTAGTGAGTTTACAGTTTACAACATACTTTGTAGAAATTCTGTGAATTATACTGCACAAAGCAAAATAAATAATGTTAATCAAAAGGAAAGGAGTCGGCTTTCTATGAAACAAAAATGATTGATTTTATTATGGATGTGACAGATGTAAAATTGCCACTTGTGTGACTTTAGTAAATCAAGTATAATTTTTAAAAAAACATTGACAGAGACATTTTTTTTTAGTAGTTTTAGCTTTATGAAATACAAGCCTACTCAAAAATGTAGAAAGGGTTTTGCTATATTGGTGATAACTTTATTTTTTCATTGAAAGGTTGACATTTAGATGGAATTGCTCATGCTCAAACAGCCACACTTATGTTATATAAAACTTTGATCACACTGTAGGTAACAGTTAAACAGCCAAAATAGCAGATATAAACATCAAAAAGCATTATCTACAGTTAAAATCTGAATTATTGGCAAAATTAAATTTTATAATTTAATTGTCATCTTCATTTTGCAACAAACTTTGCATGTCATTAAGTTTAAATTAAATAAATAAATGCATCACCATTTTTACATATTACATTGAGGTTTACATTACATTTCATAATGATTTTTGCTGAAACCACATTTAATTGACTTTCTCCAAATTTAAGAAACATTTTTTATGATACACATTTAACTCTGTAGATTTAGTTGTGTGGTATATTTAACTACACAGAGGATTTTAGTCATCACATGTACTGTAAAGATCTTAATTATTACAGAAACATGTTGAGTGAATGACGGATTAGAAAATGACAGTTTAATGAATAGTTATTTCGAGTTAGCTTTAGAGAAAAAGTGACAGATATTAAGAAACTGCGTTAGTTTTTTTACTATTTGTGTCTTGCACACACACAAATATCTTCAGAAATCGTGTGTAATTTTATGGAGCCTATATTGTTTTCAATGTTACCATGTTTTACCTGAAATAAGAGCTGTAATTGTATGTACTGTTTTTCTTACCTGGATGTAAAGTTTGAAGACACACAATTAACAAAAGCACTTGGGTATCTAAAGACCAAGAAATTGCATTTTAGAAAAAGGCAAAAGTTATACAATTTAAATGCTTCTGTAAACATCATTAGTAAATGTAATGTATTAAATGTAATGTATTAAAAAAAACTAACTTATTCACTGCAGCATTAAAAAAATGGAGTATATCACTTAAACACAAACCTAACTTTCTCTTATTTACACACAAACTACTTAATTAATTGTTGCATGTTTCTGCATTTAATATCCATCCTTAATTTGCTGCTAATGACTTGAAAGGTGTGTTAGCTAAGTAAGCGCTAGCAAACCCACAGCTGCTGCACCCACACCCCGACCGCCCACCAGATACTTGTTAATAAGTTCTGTAGTTATGCCTAATACGTGTTTTGAAACTAACTTACTTTCAGATTTTTTTTACCAATACAATCACTTTTTATCATTAGTTAGCGTTAACATAAACTAGCGTAGGTTGAATATCGTTTGCAAACTTCGTTACAGTACAATTTGCAAAGCTAAAACCTCACCTGCGCGCTAGCAAAGTCAGCAGTTTAGCTTGACGTATGGACTTCGCCATTCAGGTCCGCTGCTGCAAGCAGTTAGTACCGAGTCCGGCCAGTAAAGATGATGCATCTGCCATCTGTTCCAGTCAATGAAAAAGAGGTAACGCCGATTTATTAAAATCAAGTTTGATGCACAGACCTGCCGCACATTGGCAGCTGCACTAATAAATTGTGTGTAAAATCACTTTAAAAACATTTCCTGTACACAACACCCACATACAAAACTCTGTACTCAAATAAATTGCAATAGTTTTACTCAAAATACTTTTATATAGAAACGGGTATATTTTAAGTAGAGGAAGTAAATTGATACTTTTTAGTATAAATAAATAAACTAGATTGCAATTAGCCTATCTAAAGCATATAAAGCTTAGGCTACTTTGTGAATGTACTTTTAGGTAAGTCATTGTGACGATGGGTTTTTTGTAGACAATCGAGAAAAATGTTGCTTAGGGGACTAATATTGACCATAAATGATTTTAAAAAAATTTTAAAACTGCTTTTCTTTTAGCTGAAATAAAACAAATATAACTTTCTCTAGAAGAAAAAAAATATGATATGAAATAAGGTGAAAAATTCCTTGCTCTGTTGAAAAATATTTGAAAAATTAAAAAAAAAAACTCACAGGAGGGCTAATTATATTTACTATAAATGTATGTGGACATTCTAAAATGTTTTTTTCATAAAGATATCTTTAATTGATAATTGATTTTAAAATAATGATTGACTTTATACATAAAAATCTGCTGACCATATTTGATGTTAATCATATTTAAATCAAAGTGTTTCATAATGTTTCTGTATTACTAATTTTGTTTCATTCACACAGTATTTGCTTTTATTTACTGTAATAAATACAAAACTGGTAACAGAGAAGAACTTTTCTCGTGCTCTGATTGACCTACTGCTGATCAAGTGTTGTTTACATTTAAACCAGTTCAATATTCTGTCACCACGGCAACTGGAGTTTACACTTTAAATCCACACAAGTGTCTGAAAGTCTTGAATCCTCTGCTTGAAGCTCTTTAAACTCTCCAGTTTGACAAGTTTCATCAGTTTGTCTGATTTGAGAAGTTGATCTTCATGGAGCAGCGACGCCTCAGAAGAACCAGGGCTCTTCCTGCACGCCTGAGAGACTTCTTGGTGGAGGGTGCCTCTTCTGCTCTGGATCCTGCAGCTGTGGTCAGGTTAGATCACACTTACAGCCGTGTCTCTGTTTCAGGTTTGGAGGAGCGACACGTGAAGAACGCGGCTGTCCTTCCTGACCTCCGTCCAGCAGTCACAGTGTCTTCAGAGGATGCAGGTCAGCAGACAGAGTCTCTCTCCATCCATGGCTGCAGTGTTGAGGACTATCAGGACATCTACCGCTCTGTGGTCGAGCCCATGAGGAAGAACCGATGCGGTCACCGCCGTCCCTACAGCCTGCAGCTGGGCCTGGACATCAAGCAGCGGCTGTGGGAGGCACTCGGGTGTCCTGTAGTGGAGGAGACGGAGCAGGCTGATGGACGAATAGTCATCACAGAGAGCAGATCTGGATCCAGCATCGCTCCTCGAATCCAGGTAGACATCAGTGAAGAGCCGCTGCCTGAGGAGCCCAGAAGAAAGAGGTCCAGACACTGAGAATCACACTACAGGCTGCGCATGTAAATACTGTATATACTGTAGTTCTAGAGCAAGTTTACAAGTAAGTTTCCTTTTTCACACACTCTTGCTTCATCAGTCGGCTGTGTTTGGTGATTGTCAGTGGGTTTGCTCATGGTTTTTAATGCTTTGCTGTGTGGTCATCAGGTTGTTTCATGTGGTTTTCTGCACGTTTATCAGGGTTTTCTGATCGGTTGTTCTCGTGTTGCGGGTCGGTCGCTGGACTCTTCAGGGTGTTTCGATGCGTTTAGTGATTTGCCGTGTCTGTTAAGTTAGGGTAGGTTAGGTTAGGGTCCCTCACGTGGTTTGCAGCTTGACGTGCTGTGAGGGCTTGTGTGCATCAGTGATGCTGAGAGCTTCACCACTGGTACGTCAGATACCGGCAGGGTCACCCATAGTGGACAGGTCTCAGCTGAGATGCCCGACTAAGACAAACCAGCTGATTCTGGACAACAGATTAGATTCTGCAGAGTTTTAGAAGATCACAGACTCAAGACAATGCCAACAGCATCAGAATTACCTGAAGATGTGGAAGACACAGGTGGAACAATCGACTAAACAAAACAAAATAAAATAAATTGGTAGAAATAATAATAAAAAAATGTTATGGTGAACAACTTTGCTGTATTTTTTCTTCAGCACTCTTCTACCTACATTTTTACAATGCAATTTCAGGTTTTATTATATTATATTATATTATATTATATTAAGGTATTTGATATTATTATTTAGGGCTGTCAGTTAATTATAAATGTTCATTTATTTTAATAAAATTAACATTTATTATTCAATATTACAGACCACTTATCGCAGTTTTGGTTAGCAGTTTTCTTCTGCACGCTTTTGTGTTATTTTGAACAAATTTATAGAAATTTTAAATGACACAAAGGCTAGTTTATCTGTATTTATGTCATTTTATTTTTTGGGGTAACTTATTATTTTAATTAAAGTTAATAAAAGTAAAAATAAACACTATAAAGTGTTTATAGACAGATAGCATGTAAACAAACAATGCTTTTTAACTGAGATTCTAGACACTCAGTAATAGTATTATTCAGTGATCAATGTTTCAACAATAATTGACCGTTTTGTAAAGTAAAATCATGAGGATTTAATATTGGATATCTAAACACACGAGAACAACACAAAAAAATTACCATTCTGAAGTGTTTTACAAACCTTAAGCTAGCTTTAACCTCATTAAATTGTTGTAGAGTGAACTAAAACAGCATTTGAGCTGAAGTCACAAAATTTACATGAACTAAATCTGCTTTGCACAGAAATGTAAGCAACTCCAGTGTTATGCATGTGACATTTGTAGAAAAGCCTCAAAACATAAATTCGGAAAGTATATGTTAACATTATATTGAAACATCCGTTTATACTTTTACAAAACAACTAACCACAGAGTTATGAGATCAGAAAAAACATAAATCTGTAAACATTTTTTAGATTTTAAATGAGGAAAATAAACGTGTTTTGGATGAGACCAAAAAGGTTAGTGAGTTTACAGTTTACAACATACTTTGTAGAAATTCTGTGAATTATACTGCACAAAGCAAAATAAATAATGTAAATCAAAAGGAAAGGAGTCGGCTTTCTATGAAACAAAAATGATTGATTTGATTTTATTATGGATGTGACAGATGTAAAATTGCCACTTGTGTGACTTTAGTAAATCAAGTATAATTTAAAAAAAAAAACATTGACAGAGACATTTTTTTTTTTTGTATTTTTAGCTTTATGAAATACAAGCCTACTCAAAAATGTAGAAAGGGTTTCGCTATTTTGGTGATAACTTTATTTTTTCACTGAAAGGTCGACATTTAGATGGAATTGCTCATGCTCAAACAGCCACACTTATGTTGTATAAAACTTTGATCACACTGTAGGTAACAGTTAAACAGCCAAAATAGCAGATATAAACATCATAGCTGTAATTGTATGTAAAGTTTTTCTTACCTGGATGTAAAGTTTGAAGACCCACAATTAACAAAAGTACTTGGGTATCTAAAGACCAAGAAATTGCATTTTAGAAAAAGGCAAAAGTTATACAATTTAAATTTTCAGTAAACAAGTAGTTTTAATTTAAAATAAATAAATTATTCACTGCAGCACAAATTTTTTTTGGATTAAATCACCTAAATACAAACATAACTTTCTCCCACTTAAACGTAAACTAAACTAATTGTTGCATGTTTCTGCATTTAACAGTCATCCTTAAAAGGTGAGCTAGCTAAGTAAGCGCTAGCAAACCCTGCATCCACACCCCGACCGCCCAACAGAGACTTAATAAGTTCTGTAGTTATGCCTAATAAGTGTTTTAAAACTAACTTTCAGATTTTTTTTTTACCAATACCATCACTTTTTATTATTAGTTAGCGTTAACATAAACTAGCGTAGGTTAAATATCGTTAGCAAACTTCGTTACAGTACAATTCGCAAAGCTAAAACCTCACCTGCTAGCAAAGTCAGCAGTTTAGCTTGACGTATGGACTTCGCCATTCAGGTCCGCTGCTGCAAGCAGTTAGTACCGAGTCCGGCCAGTAAAGATGATGCATCTGTCATCTGTTCCGGTCAATGAAAAAGAGGTAACGCCGATTTATTAAAATCAAGTTTGATGCACAGACCTGCCGCACATTGGCAGCTGCACTAATAAATTGTGTGTAAAATCACTTTAATAACATTTCCTGTACACAAAACCCACATACAAAACTCTGTACTCAAATAAATTGCAATAGTTTTACTCAAAATACTTTTATATAAAAACGGGTATATTTTAAGTAGAGGAAGCAAATTGATACTTTTTAGTATAAATAAATAAACTAGATTGCAATTATGTAAAGCATATAAAGCTTAGGCTACTTTGTGAATGTAGCACTTTTAGGCAAGTCATTGTGACGATGGTTTTTTTTTGTAGACAATCGAGAAAAATGTTGCTTAGGGGACTAATATTGACCATAAATGATTTAAAAAAATTTAAAACTGCTTTTCTTTTAGCTGAAATAAAACAAATATAACTTTCTCTAGAAGAAAAAAATATGATATGAAATAAGGTGAAAAATTCCTTGCTCTGTTAAACAAGTTGGAAAATATTTGAAAAAAAAAAAAAAAAAACTCACAGGAGGGCTAATTATATTTACTTCAAATGTATGTGGACATTCTAAAATGTTTTTTTCATAAAGATATCTTTAATTGATAATTGATTTTAAAATAATGATTGACTTTATTCATAAAAATTTGCTGACCATAATTGATTTTAATCATATTTAAATCAAAGTGTTTGATAATGTTTCTGTATTAGTAATTTTGTTTCATTCACACAGTATTTGCTTATATTTACTGTAATAAATACAAAACTGGTAACAGAGAAGAACTTTTCTTGTGTTCAGATTGACTTACTGCTGATCAAGTGTTTACATTTAAACCAGTTCAATATTCTGTCACCACGGCAACTGGAGTTTACACTTTAAATCCACACAAGTGTCTGAAAGTCTTGAATCCTCTGCTTGAAGCTCTTTAAACTCTCCAGTTTGACAAGTTTCATCAGTTTGTCTGATTTGAGAAGTTGATCTTCATGGAGCAGCGACGCCTCAGAAGAACCAGGGCTCTTCCTGCACGCCTGAGAGACTTCTTGGTGGAGGGTGCCTCTTCTGCTCTGGATCCTGCAGCTGTGGTCAGGTTAGATCACACTTACAGCCGTGTCTCTGTTTCAGGTTTGGAGGAGCGACACGTGAAGAACGCGGCTGTCCTTCCTGACCTCCGTCCAGCAGTCACAGTGTCTTCAGAGGATGCAGGTCAGCAGACAGAGTCTCTCTCCATCCATGGCTGCAGTGTTGAGGACTATCAGGACATCTACCGCTCTGTGGTTGAGCCCATGAGGAAGAACCGATGTGGTCACCGCCGTCCCTACAGCCTGCAGCTGGGCCTGGACATCAAGCAGCGGCTGTGGGAGGCACTCGGGTGTCCTGTAGTGGAGGAGACGGAGCAGGCTGATGGACGAATAGTCATCACAGAGAGCAGATCTGGATCCAGCATCGCTCCTCGAATCCAGGTAGACATCAGTGAAGAGCCGCTGCCTGAGGAGCCCAGAAGAAAGAGGTCCAGACACTGAGAATCACACCACAGGCTGCGCATGTAAATACTGTATATACTGTACATAGTTCTAGAGCAAGTTTACAAGTAAGTTTCCTTTTTCACACACTCTTGCTTCATCAGTCGGCTGTGTTTGGTGATTGTCAGTGGGTTTGCTCATGGTTTTTAATGCTTTGCTGTGTGGTCATCAGGTTGTTTCATGTGGTTTTCTGCACGTTTATCAGGGTTTTCTGATCGGTTGTTCTCGTGTTGCGGGTCGGTCGCTGGACTCTTCAGGGTGTTTCGATGCGTTTAGTGATTTGTGATGTCTGTTAAGTTAGGGTAGGTTAGGTTAGGGTCCCTCACGTGGTTTGCAGCTTGACGTGCTGTGAGGGCTTGTGTGCATCAGTGATGCTGAGAGCTTCACCACTGGTACTTCAGATACCGGCAGGGTCACCCATAGTGGACAGGTCTCAGCTGAGATGCCCGACTAAGACAAACCAGCTGATTCTGGACAACAGATTAGATTCTGCAGAGTTTCAGAAGATCACAAACTCAAGACAATGCCAACAGCATCAGAATTACCTGAAGATGTGGAAGACACAGGTGGAACAATCGACTGAACAAAACAAAATAAAATAAATTGGTAGAAATAATAATAAAAAAATGTTATGGTGAACAACTTTGCTGAATTTTTTCTTCAGCACTCTTCTACCTACATTTATACAATGCAATTTCAGGTTTTATTATATTATATTATATTATATTATATTATATTATATTATATTATATTATATTATATTATATTATATTATATTAAGGTATTTGATATTATTATTTAGGGCTGTCAGTTAATTATAAATGTTCATTTATTTCAATAAAATTAACATTTATTATTCAATATTACAGACCACTTATCGCAGTTTTGGTTAGCAGTTTTCTTCGGCACGCTTTTGTGTTATTTTGAACAAATTTATAGAAATTTTAAATGACACAAAGGCTAGTTTATCTGTATTTATGTCATTTTATTTTTTGGGGTAAACTATTATTTTAATTAAAGTTAATAAAAGTAAAAATAAACACTATAAAGTGTTTATAGACAGATAGCATGTAAACAAACAATGCTTTTTAACTGAGATTCTAGACACTCAGTAATAGTATTATTCAGTGATCAATGTTTCAACAATAATTGACCGTTTTGTAAAGTAAAATCATGAGGATTTAATATTGGATATCTAAACACACGAGAACAACACAAAAAAATTACCATTCTGAAGTGTTTTACAAACCTTAAGCTAGCTTTAACCTCATTAAATTGTTGTAGAGTGAACTAAAACAGCATTTGAGCTGAAGTCACAAAATTTACATGAACTAAATCTGCTTTGCACAGAAATGTAAGCGACTCCAGTGTTATGCATGTGACATTTGTAGAAAAGCCTCAAAACATAAATTCGGAAAGTATATGTTAACATTATATTGAAACATCCGTTTATACTTTTACAAAACAACTAACCACAGAGTTATGAGATCAGAAAAAACATAAATCTGTAAACATTTTTTAGATTTTAAATGAGGAAAATAAACGTGTTTTGGATGAGACCAAAAAGGTTAGTGAGTTTACAGTTTACAACATACTTTGTAGAAATTCTGTGAATTATACTGCACAAAGCAAAATAAATAATGTTAATCAAAAGGAAAGGAGTCGGCTTTCTATGAAACAAAAATGATTGATTTGATTTTATTATGAATGTGACAGATGTAAAATTGCCACTTGTGTGACTTTGGTAAATCAAATATCATTTTTTTAAAAAACATTGACAGAGACATTTTTTTAGTATTTTTAGCTTTATGAAATACAAGCCTACTCAAAAATGTAGAAAGGGTTTCGCTATTTTGGTGATAACTTTATTTTTTCATTGAAAGGTCGACATTTAGATGGAATTGCTCATGCTCAAACAGCCACACTTATGTTGTATAAAACTTTGATCACACTGTAGGTAACAGTTAAACAGCCAAAATAGCAGATATAAACATCAAAAAGCATTATCTACAGTTGAAATCTGAATTATTGGCAAAAATAAATTATTTAATTTATTGTCATCTTCATTTTGCAACAAACTTTGCATGTCATTAAGTTTAAATTAAATAAATGTCATTTTACATATTACATTGAGGTTTACATTACATTTCATAATGAATTTTGTTGAAACCACATTTAATTGACTTTCTCCAAATTTAAGAAACGTTTTTTATGATACACATTTAACTCTGTAGATTTAGTTGTGTGGTATATTTAACTACACAGAGGATTTTAGTCATCACATGTACTGTAAAGATCTTAATTATTACAGAAACATGTTGAGTGAATGACGGTTTAGAAAATGACAGTTTAGAGAATAGTTATTTCGAGTTAGCTTTAGAGAAAAAGTGACAGATATTAAGAAACTGCGTTAGTTTTTTTACTATTTGTGTCTTGCACACACATAAATATCTTCAGAAATCATGTGTAATTTTATGGAGCCTATATTGTTTTCAATGTTACCATGTTTTACCTGAAATAATAGCTGTAATTGTATGTAATGTTTTTTTTACCTGTATGTAAAGTTTGAAGACCCACAATTAACAAAAGCACTTGGGTATCTAAAGACCAAGAAATTGCATTTTAGAAAAAGGCAAAAGTTATACAATTTAAATTTTCAGTAAACAAGTAGTTTTAATTTAAAATAAATAAATTAAACTTATTTACTGCAGCACAAATTTTTTTGGATTAAATCACCTAAATACAAACCTAACTTTCTCCCACTTAAACGTAAACTAAACTAATTGTTGCATATGTTTCTGCATTTAACAGTCATCCTTAAAAGGTGAGCTAGCTAAGTAAGCGCTTGCAAACCCTGCATCCACACCCGACCGCCCAACAGAGACTTAATAAGTTCTGTAGTTATGCCTATTAAGTGTTTTAAAACTAACTTTCAGATTTTTTTTTTTACCAATACCATCACTTTTTATCATTAGTTAGCGTTAACATAAACTAGCGTAGGTTAAATATCGTTAGCAAACTTCGTTACAGTACAATTCGCAAAGCTAAAACCTCACCTGCTAGCAAAGTCATCAGTTTAGCTTGACGTATGGACTTCGCCATTCAGGTCCGCTGCTGCAAGCAGTTAGTACCGAGTCCGGCCAGTAAAGATGATGCATCTGTCATCTGTTCCGGTCAATGAAAAAGAGGTAACGCCGATTTATTAAAATCAAGTTTGATGCACAGACCTGCCGCACATTGGCAGCTGCACTAATAAATTGTGTGTAAAATCACTTTAAAACATTTCCTGTACACAAAACCCACATACAAAACTCTGTACTCAAATAAATTGCAATAGTTTTACTCAAAATACTTTTATATAAAAACGGGTATATTTTAAGTAGAGGAAGCAAATTGATACTTTTTAGTATAAATAAATAAACTAGATTGCAATTATGTAAAGCATATAAAGCTTAGGCTACTTTGTGAATGTAGCACTTTTAGGCAAGTCATTGTGACGATGGTTTTTTTTGTAGACAATCGAGAAAAATGTTGCTTAGGGGACTAATATTGACCATAAATGATTTTAAAAAATTTAAAACTGCTTTTCTTTTAGCTGAAATAAAACAAATATAACTTTCTCTAGAAGAAAAAAATATGATATGAAATAAGGTGAAAAATTCCTTGCTCTGTTAAACAAGTTGGAAAATATTTGAAAAAAAAAAAAAAAAACTCACAGGAGGGCTAATTATATTTACTATAAATGTATGTGGACATTCTAAAATGTTTTTTTCATAAAGATATCTTTAATTGATAATTGATTTTAAAATAATGATTGACTTTATTCATAAAAATTTGCTGACCATAATTGATTTTAATCATATTTAAATCAAAGTGTTTGATAATGTTTCTGTATTACTAATTTTGTTTCATTCACACAGTATTTGCTTATATTTACTGTAATAAATACAAAACTGGTAACAGAGAAGAACTTTTCTCGTGCTCTGATTGACCTACTGCTGATCAAGTGCTGTTTACATTTAAACCAGTTCAATATTCTGTCACCACGGCAACTGGAGTTTACACTTTAAATCCACACAAGTGTCTGAAAGTCTTGAATCCTCTGCTTGAAGCTCTTTAAACTCTCCAGTTTGACAAGTTTCATCAGTTTGTCTGATTTGAGAAGTTGATCTTCATGGAGCAGCGACGCCTCAGAAGAACCAGGGCTCTTCCTGCACGCCTGAGAGACTTCTTGGTGGAGGGTGCCTCTTCTGCTCTGGATCCTGCAGCTGTGGTCAGGTTAGATCACACTTACAGCCGTGTCTCTGTTTCAGGTTTGGAGGAGCGACACGTGAAGAACGCGGCTGTCCTTCCTGACCTCCGTCCAGCAGTCACAGTGTCTTCAGAGGATGCAGGTCAGCAGACAGAGTCTCTCTCCATCCATGGCTGCAGTGTTGAGGACTATCAGGACATCTACCGCTCTGTGGTCGAGCCCATGAGGAAGAACCGATGCGGTCACCGCCGTCCCTACAGCCTGCAGCTGGGCCTGGACATCAAGCAGCGGCTGTGGGAGGCACTCGGGTGTCCTGTAGTGGAGGAGACGGAGCAGGCTGATGGACGAATAGTCATCACAGAGAGCAGATCTGGATCCAGCATCGCTCCTCGAATCCAGGTAGACATCAGTGAAGAGCCGCTGCCTGAGGAGCCCAGAAGAAAGAGGTCCAGACACTGAGAATCACACCACAGGCTGCGCATGTAAATACTGTATATACTGTACATAGTTCTAGAGCAAGTTTACAAGTAAGTTTCCTTTTTCACACACTCTTGCTTCATCAGTCGGCTGTGTTTGGTGATTGTCAGTGGGTTTGCTCATGGTTTTTAATGCTTTGCTGTGTGGTCATCAGGTTGTTTCATGTGGTTTTCTGCACGTTTATCAGGGTTTTCTGATCGGTTGTTCTCGTGTTGCGGGTCGGTCGCTGGACTCTTCAGGGTGTTTCGATGCGTTTAGTGATTTGTGGTGTCTGTTAAGTTAGGGTAGGTTAGGTTAGGGTCCCTCACGTGGTTTGCAGCTTGACGTGCTGTGAGGGCTTGTGTGCATCAGTGATGCTGAGAGCTTCACCACTGGTACTTCAGATACCGGCAGGGTCACCCATAGTGGACAGGTCTCAGCTGAGATGCCCGACTAAGACAAACCAGCTGATTCTGGACAACAGATTAGATTCTGCAGAGTTTCAGAAGATCACAGACTCAAGACAATGCCAACAGCATCAGAATTACCTGAAGATGTGGAAGACACAGGTGGAACAATCGACTGAACAAAACAAAATAAAATAAATTGGTAGAAATAATAATAAGAAATGTTATGGTGAACAACAATGCTATATGTTTTCTTCAGCACTCTTCTACCTACATTTTTATGAGATTGGAGGGTTTTATTTTATTATAGTATATTATAGTATATTATATTATACTATTTTATATTATTATTTAGGGCTGTCAGTTGATTATAAATGTTCATATAGTTCAATAAAATCAACATTTATTATTCAATATTACAGACCACTTATCGCAGGTTTGGTTACCAGATTTCTTCTGCACGCTTTTGTGTTATTTTGAGCAAAAAAATGAAATTTCATACAAATTTAAAATGACACAAAGGCTATTATATCTGTATGTCTTTTACATTTTTGGAGGGTGAACTATTATTTAAATAAAAGGAGTTTATCCTTAAATAGATAGCATATTAACAAACAATGACTTTTAACCAAGATTCTAATTTAAAATTTAAAATGACACAAAGGCTAGTATATCTATATGTCATTTAAATATTTTCAAAACTATAATTTTTTATTTAAAAAGTTGCAACTGCACAGGAAGCAAGACAAAGATGTCAAAACTAGCTGAATTTATGAGGTACTTCTATGTTATGCTACACTATTTCACTCTGGCAATACAAAAGGTTTGTTACTTTTGGTAGTTTTGCTTTGCACCCCTTTTCTCCCTTTTTAGCAGTTTTTTAAAACAGTTTATCGATTCACAAAATAAAATATACCACACAGAATGTATCATTCAGAATGTAGCATTTATTAACAAAGAGTTGTAGATGCTAAAATTATAATACACTTTACTATAGTTTGGTTCAAATGCACTATTCATTATGAATTACTATAGTAATTCACCTCTGGATGGAACACAAGATGCATGTTTTGATTTTTTTTGTTAAACAGGGCAGTGTCTGTTAGATGTGTGACTCTGGCATGTTTCTTGCTCGCTTGCAAAAAAGTTCTGCTTACTTGATGTTTAACCTCGACCTTGTACACTTTGACACCATGTATTTTATTTTTTTACATATTTACTCAGCTGTTGGAGGCCCCATTCAGCACGCGTCCTGTACAGGTGACCTAATGAGTGATCATTTTGTGCTCACTAAGTTTCTACCTAAATTAAAATGATTAACTTAGGCCTATTAACACAACACAAGATAGTTTTATATGTATCATTCATTTTTATTCTTTATTTTTGGGTGTAATCCAGTGTAATTACAAAGCTGGTATATTTACGACAATGAATTCCACTTATTTAACTGTAGAGGGCTTCAAAGAAGCTAAATTGAAACTTGGCATCTACAAATAAGCTACAAAACTGCAGAATACACTTAAGCAAAAATACACTTTGTTTCCATAGACAATCATTTTTTATACTGTGCAAACTGTATATTCTAATCCATAACACTCTTCCTCCTAGCATAACTCGAACATAAACATTTCTGTGTTCTTAGGTTTTAAAATAAGAACACATTTGATTTATAGACTGTTTTCAGTATACCCAAATACATGCATACATTATTTTGTTAATTATTGAGGAATTGGGGAAAAACATAAATGACTTTTTTGTTGTTGTAGAGAAGAACAGGTATAAAAAGGCGTTTATGCCTGTGTCACACCAAGATCTAAATCACAGTGTGTGTCAGTAAGAATGTGGTGTAGTAGGCTCACTTATGTATTACTGAATGGAATTATTTGAATTTTATGGAACCATCAAGGACCACAGTTTTTGAATTAAATTTTTTTCTACAATGTTCTACTGGAGAAAAGAAAATCACAATCAAATCAAATCCATATATATTGGATGACCTGAGGGTGAGTACATTTACGACAAATTTTCCTTTTTAGGTGAAAAACATCTTTAAATATTATTTTTTTGTTTATTCAAAGTTTCTTAGTTTTCTCTGAAATGAAACAGCCCATCATTGCCTTTCTTCTTTGGTCAATTTTCACAATGAAGATGGACCCAAAATAGTCTTTGCCTTTCTTAAAGATGACAGAGATATTTTTTATGATCCTCATTTTCATTGCATTTAGTGATGCAAGAGTATGCATCCACTTGGCCTGGCTTAGATCTTGATTCTGAGACCAGTGAAGGGTAAGATTCTACCCTAAAAGCTGTAAACACAATAGCATTTAAAAATCACGTTTAAGCATGACTGAACCATTTTAAACCTTCTCATATTACACATCAGAGCAGCCATTATAAAAAATGAAAGAGAGAAATAATAAATCAAATATGCATTTTCAACTCTACAAAAATATTAGTACCGAATATATTATCGTTTTCAACTTTGATGAATGATTATAATGATGTTTACATGAATATTTACAAAATTTGAAACAGTTTTACAGTAATTACTAGCTCAGTTGTTATCTATGAATTACCAAATGTAATTTTACAAGAGAGACTATAACAACCGGGAAGCTCTATGTTATTATTACTATGTTTTCATTTTTTATTATACAAATGGCCAAATTCACAGAGGAAAGTTGAAAGTGCTGGCCAGTTTATTTACCTAACAAATAAAAATAGTCACAGTATAATAATGTAAAACTAAAACAGATTACTTTTTTTTTTCCTCATGATAAAGATGTGATAAGTTTGTATTTAAAAAATAATAAGCATTTTTTTTTACATTTCCTTTTTCTAAATAATTAGAAAATGTTTTTGTTAAATTTAAATTGTGGATATGATGACCACCTGACAAGCTAATCCAGAAAAAATAGTGCTTAAAATGTCATTTAAAAATGCAGTATATTTAAACCTAAAATGAAAAGAAAACAAGGCGAATGACTGCAAAAAAGGCTGGCTGTGGGCTTTGATAGAGAAATGATAAACTAATAAAACTACACCACAGTTTACGCACAAACTAAACTATACAACTGTAGTCATTGTGTTACAACAATTTATTTCAATTTTTAATTTACTATTGCCTATCATTCAAAAACACTATTGCGCAAAAAGTCAATAAATTGATCAAGTTGTAGAGTAGGGGCCCTGATGTTTAGTCATGTTTATTATCAACAAAGTTATGATAATAAGCAATATTCTAGTATTCGACAGAGCCGAATCATGACTGCAACCTTTGTCAAGTCATATGCTACTGATTTTACTGTTTTACAGCCTCAAGCCCTCATACAACTATAAAAGACATGAGAATTGTTTTAAAAGACCAGTTTTTACACCATTTTTAAAGAATGGTGAAATCATAGACAGCTGCACCTTTAGACCTGACATGAGCAATATGAACACCACGAGATAATGAAGCAATGTCAAATATGTTATACAGGCACATCCAGTTTTCTATTTGAGAAATTAATGAATAAAAAAGATTTATATTTGACACAATGGAAACAGGTTAAAAAAAAATCATGTTTTACTTTAATTCAGTCTCAAACGTGTTGAAAGAAATTTCCTAAAACTTGTTTTCTTAAGTTTTTTTGCAGACATTCATATAGTGTTTCTGTTACAGATCAATTACGAGAACAGAGAAATATATGTCAGACATTTCGCCAGCCTACAGTGAAATGAGTGGTTCTGTTTCTCAAAATGTGGATCTTTTTCCATTTATTTCCCTAATTTTGTATTTAATTGAGGTTTATTTACTCAATCATATACTTGATGCATTCATTTGCACTGGATTCGTTTGTCTGCAGTTAAGATAACAGCACACTTTTTGATGCACCAGAAAACTTTTCTAAACATTTACTACAATCTTGTTAAATCACTGTCCATATGTTTATTTTACAGTTTTAAACTGTTAGATAGTGTTTTAAATGAAATGTTTTGAATAAAGAAAAATCAAATGCCATATCACCCTGCAGCCCAAGACCGGTTACTCACTGAAGCTACGCAGGGCTGAGCCTGGTCAGTACCAAGATAAGAGTCCACATGGGAAAGCTATGTTGCTGTTGGAAGTGGTGTTAGAGAGGCAAGCAGGGGGCGCTCAACCTGCAGTTTGTGTAAGTCCTAATGCCCCAGTAAAGTGAAGAGGACACTACACTGTCAGTGGGCGCCGTCTTTCGGATGAGACGTTAAACCGAGGTCCTTACTCTCTGCGGTCATTAAAAATCCCAGGGCACTTATCTGAAGAGTAGAGTTGTAACCCTGGTGTCCTGGCCAAATTCCCTTAATAGGCCCTTACCCAACATGGCCTCCCAATTATCCCCATCCACTGAATTGGCTCTATCACTATGGCTGTTTCTCAATTCCAAGAACGCAGAGAACGGACTTGTGTTCTTGTGGAGAGCGGTCTTGCCAGGTGTCCTCGAAAGAACGAACTCAGGAGACCGCGAGGGCAGAGAACGCATCCTTTGAGAAATGGGATGCTGCGTTCTTCCTGATGGTCATATGACCTTCACGTGTTTAAAATAGAAATTATTTAAACATTACAGCATTCATACAACGATTTATTGTTTTTCCCCTCTTCAAAATATATACTTTGCATAAAAACATTATAAATATGCTCTGCACAATATAAATAAAACAGATTTTAATACGATTTTCAGCAAACAAACACCCTTAATGTGTTTATTCCTATATTAAGATGTCCATGTTAATGTTTATTTTCACCGTTTCATTTAGGGAAACTCCTGAGGTAAATAAGTGATATCTCTGAACTTTAATAATAAATCTAAATAAAATGCTGCGCTTCCCACCTCCAGTCGCAATGACTTCGGGGACTTCCAGAGCGAGTTCGGTGGTCAAGTCTGCATCAGTGCGTCCTCGATATCAAGAACACATCCGGGAAGTTTCACGCGTCCTCCGTACTTGCGGTCTTGAGTATTGGAACTGAACTTAGGCAGCTGATGATGACGTTGCACGAGAACACGAGGACGCAAGACCGCTGAAGAACGCATATTGAGAAACAGCCTACCTCTCCATTCCACCTGTAGCTGGTGTGTGGTGAGCACACTGGCCCTGTTGTCCTGTGGCTGCCGTCGCATCATCCAAGTGGATGCTACACACTGGTAGTGGTGTGGAGAGACCCCCTCATGATTGTGAAGTGATTTGGGTGTATGGCCATACACGATAAATGCACTATATAAAAACACATTACTTACTTAATAAATGGTTTAAAGATCAGGTGTCATGGTGGCCCAGTGGTTGGCACTGTCATCTCACAGCAAGAAGGTCGCTGGTTCAAGTCCCGGCTGGGTCAGTTGGCATTTCCGAGTTTGCATGTTCTCCCCATGTTGGCGTGTCCTCAGGGTGCTCCGGTTTCCCCCACAATCCAAAGACGTGCTATAGGTGAATTACGTAAACAAAAACAGGCCTTAGTGTATGAGTGTTTTCCAGTATTGAGTTGGCTGGAAGGGCATCCGCTGCAAAAACATATGCCACAATAGTTGGCGGTTGATTTATTTAAATAATCAAAAATAAAACTTAAGAATATTAATAGTAAAAAAATGCTTCACTATTTTTTCTGCCTCTTGTAAAAAAGAAAACGTTGGCAAGTGAGTTAATCTAACTTCATGGTCACTGGGTAGGCCACTGGTTGAGTGAACAAAAAATGAAAACACTTCGATTAAAAAAAAAGCACCTCTGTATTCCATTATTCTACTGGCTTTTAGGTGAACGTAAACAAATCAAACAAGCAGTTGCTGTATTAAAATAGAAAGATTTATTGAACAATGAAATGTCCCTGTGTAAACCCAGCAGATGAATGAGAAGTCAGTTCATCAAATGTAATTCAGTGAAAGACTTTCAGCAAAGCTTCCTTATAATACTCAAAAATCACTTACAGTTGGATGTTTCCCAAATATATGGCTGCCCTTTGAATCTGTTCACAAAAAGGCCAGGCAGGACAAACAAAACCAGTAGTACATCAATTACATAGGTCGAATATAATTTGAGTTTTCTGATGTCACAGACATGGAGGACGTAAACATGGTTTGCTTATAGTGTCTATGGTTCTCAAAGCCTTGTGTCTTACAGTTGACAAAAGCAAAACTTAAGCCCTTCATTCATTTGATCAAAACCTGGAAATGGAGAAACACATTAAGGTAATTAAAAAAGAAATTACATTCATATATTTAAAACATTAACTCAAGTCTTGCAAATCAACAGAAAACAACCATATAAGATTGCCACAGCTTCACGAAGATTCACTTCAACTGCATTATTGTAAACCACATCAACAAATTAAATAAAAATAGGAAAGTGTCAGGAAGACAAACAGTGATTTAACCTTTAGGTCACCCATTGGAATACTGTTACTGAGGGTTAATACAAGCGTTTAGAATATTTATGATTATTATGAATTATATTGTTATCAATGTCAATGAATTTACCATACAAGGTTCTTCAACCAATTCGCTTGTTAAGTGTGACGACACGTGTAGCAGCTTCTGGGTCCAATCGCTCGATCAAACTGTATGGGGAGACTCAACAAATGGTAATAATAAAGGTTTACTAATTTAATAACAATCATGATGTACTAAATGATTTTAATTATTGTTTTTTTTGATGATTATTCCTTAATATTGCAAAAATAATTATTTAAAGTGCAATTTACACGCTTTTAAATGGAGATTTTACTGATGAAATTGTAAAAAATGTCAAAGCAGTGATAAATGATAGCAGACCTATATCATTTGTTGGATTTCATTTCCTGTAGAAACACTCTTCTCTATAATGCACCTGACACTTTATCTAAACTCCATCTTACAAGAGCTCAATAATGAAAATGATGTTTACTATAAATGTACCACAATCATGTTGCACTGCTTGAATTAACCCTTAGAAACTTTTTAGCACAATATTAAACCTCTAACCTCTTTTGCACAACATCCTGCACAACATTGTTCAGTAAAAGTATTTGTATAGCCTTATAGTCTTATGTTTATAGTCAAAGTCCCTTTAAGGCAAGTCATTTCTATCTTTAAAACACCTCTTGGGCAGTAGGCTCAGGCATTCTGTTTGAATGGGGAAACATCAAATTCTCCAAAACTGCTTGCCAAGCTTACGATTGAATTTCATATTAGGAATCACCAATAAAATTAAACAACAACTGTCTTTAGTTTCATTTCTAAACGTTCAAATCACACAAAATCTGCAGAAACTCAAGTCTGGTCCAAGCCCCTCCCGAAGAGTATCGTGATTGGCTCCTGTACAAGAAGGCGGGCTTTTTTCACCATGTAGTGATCAATGATTGGCTTCTGTACTAGTAGACGGGGCTTTATTCACCATATTGACAGTTACACTTTTTTCCATTCAAAAAGATACTAGTGACATGTCTTGTGTATTCTATAGTCTTCGGTATAGTCAAGTATCTTATAGTATAGTTATGCATAGGTTTTTTTAAAATAGCTCTTATGTCCAGTGTTGTGTTTGAATTTATGATTAATTGATGTAGCACAGTTGTCATGCGACACAACATTTTGTTCCTCTGTATGTCCACACATGTAGCGGAATGACAATAAAGACTCAACTAAAGGTAATAACTAATGGAGACTCGACTAATGTTACTAATAAACATTCACAAAGCGTGTTAATACTTCTGAAAATTAGGATTGCAATATATACACTGTAAAAGCCAATAAGTTAAGGTAACTCAAACCATTTGAGGAAACAGATGGCAACAAACCATTTAAAATCAAAAACTAATCCTAATGAGTCCTGTCAACTTAATCCATTTAAGTAAATGAAGCAATTTGAGCAAAGTAAAAGCCAATAAATGAAGAGAACTCAAACCAGTTGAGTACTGTAAAACCCAATAAGTTAAGGCAACTCAAACCGTTTGAGGAAACCGACTGCAACAAACCATTTGAGTTCAAAACTAATCTATATGAGTACTATGAACTTACTCCATTTAAGTAGAAGTAATGAGGCATTTAATGAACTCATTACCTTCAACACCGAGTTCAAAACTTTTTCAAATAAGTAGAATTAACTTTCAGTCAATATTGAGTTAACGACACTCATTTCATTTGATAAAGTTGACTGATGGGTTTTACAGTGTATATATAACCATACCTAATATCAGAAAGTGCAAATTTTTTTTACAAACTGTTCAAATATTGATGTCTGTGATGCAGCAAGTCTAAAGATTGTTGTGTACACCATGATTTTATATTAAAATAAAATCCCTTTAATGTGTTATATGACCAAAAAGGGTCATAAACGAATACGCCTCGGACTCAAAAACAGTATTCCATACGTCACGACTGAACAAGCAGATAAAGGGTTCAAAAGCATCAGATAGGCCTGATAAACACATGCAGCTCATGTGCAGCTCATAAAACGTGTTCAAATTGCTTTTATTTCAGAAGGATTTGTGCATTGGAGTGAGACGAGTAAAAATGTTGGCACAATCATGGCTGTGTTTTTATAAATTAAATGACTCTAGATCTCAATCACTGATTCAGGATATTTTGATTCTTTCCGTAGTGAATCTTAAAAGCAGTGCATAGTACAGACCCGATTTTATTTAAAGAACTGTAAAACTGATTTCAGATCAGGATGATAGCTTGGTTTTCTCCAAAAAACCTGTCAATTTTCGAAGTCCTAAGTTTCCCTTTTTCTCGGCTCCTCCATCGGTGTGCTATTTCCCTCCATACAGATGGATTTTGGCAAAAGAGATGGTCTCCCAGTAATCTTTGTGGCCCTTTTCATAAACGACGAAGATGTATTTGTTGTCCTCAGCAGAACCTCCTTTGAGTGATGTCATAGTGGAGTAACCGCTTGGCCCCGCCCAGATCTGGACGGCCTCCTTCTCCCATGACTTCCCATCAGTGAAAGACCAGCGAAGAGTTAGATTGACCCCTATGAAGAAGAAAAACATAGAGAGAAAAAAATAGATATATTTTGGTCTATTAGATCAATGGTTCCTAAAGTGGGGGTCGCTTGGTGATTTCTTAAAAATATCATATATGTTATTAAACTAATATCATATTTTATCCATAAACTGCACAAGATATAAATTGTTTAATAGTTACATAAAAACAACATGCAATTAAAAAGCCATCAGCCTTAATGTTTTTTTTTTCATTAGATTGCGACCCCTGGGGTTATATGCTAGATTAAAGACACAGCGTTAGCTGGTGCAGATTGATTTTACGGCACATTGTTAAACTTAAGACACCCTTACGGCACTCACGTGCATAACAAATTTAGGCTATGACAGAACATAGAGGACAATCTCCAAGTGTCTGTCTCCAAAAATAAACCAAGAATAGTCTTTTGCTATAAACATTGTGCCCACTGTTGCATATAAAGGTTGTAAAAGAAGAATATATGTATACACTTTATATATGTATGTGGTTTCAAATGCGGTACACTGCCACCCTGTGGGGGGGTTTGTTGTTGCTTTTGTTTTTTCTCTCCTCTCTCTCTCTCTCTCTCTCTCTCTCTCTCTCTCTCTCTCTCTCTCTCTCTCTCTCTCTCTCTCTCTCTCTCTCTCTCTCTCTCTCTCTCTCTCTCTCTTTCTACCTTGTCTCACCTGTTGGCAATTAAGTGGCTGGAGCATGCGGCAGGAAAAAACAAAGAGAGATTGTGCCAAACACTAGTTGGTAAAGGCTGCGCTCACTTGCTTCTCCTGCCCCAGACTAGCTTTTGGTGTTGAATAATTGAGATACTTGTAAAATTACAAATCTTGTTGTTAGTGAACAATAGTGAAATTTTGACTTTAAATTCCCTTTGTTTATTTAATACTTTATCTTGTTAGTTTTGTTTCAACTTTTTGGAGCAGTATGGAGGTGGATGTCTCTTCTTTGTTTAATACATTTATTTTTCTCCTGTTTCTGGTAGAGAGGGAGCAAGGTAAGATCTTTGTTTTTCTTTTTAATTTTCTTTTGAGAAGTTTAGAAAGTTGCTTCCTCAGTCAGTTAGATCTTTTGTTTGTTGTTTATGCATTATCCCCTCCTTAGTATGTTTGACCATTGGTTATTTATTTTTTGTTAATCTGTAAATAAATATACTTGTTGTTTTTGTATATTAGATTTGGTGTGATTTATTGTTGAAGTGCTGGGACAGGAGAAGAGTGATGATTGTTTGCTGCCTTGCCCTTTATTTTTTTTGTTATTTAGCAAAATTTTATAGTATCAAAATTGGCCTCTAATTAATTTTATAATTTGGCTAAATTTAATTTGTTAATTTGTGTGTGTGTGCACTGTTGTGTGCAGGGTTTATGTGTTTATTAACACCTACGATTATAGTGGGGGTCACGAATCACTGGAATAGTTATTTTGGGGTCGCGAGCTGGAAAGTTTGGGAACCCCTCTATTAGATCAGTAGAAAACATGGAAGATACTCTTCTGTTTAAAACTGCTACTCTTTTGTCCACCTTTGATCATTATTCTAAGAATGTGTGTGCTTTACAGAGTTTCAGCAAATTTCATCGTCAAATTTAAGACTTTTTATAACCCTTTAAGATTAAAACGAATTAAAGGTTATAGACGTATACAGGGTTAAACAATTAACATATTTCTAATGGCTAGGATTTATAAAGAGGAATCATTTAACTGTTTTTAGTTTTCTTTCCTTGATTAGGGAATTTAATGGGGACTTTGTTGTAGAAATGTCAAATGGCTGTTGTGAATTGCATCTCTTTGCAAAAAAAAAAAAAAAAAACTTTAAAAGAATAAGGTTTTATTGAGATGTATCATTGGTAATTGGATGGATGTCGGCCCGATTGAGTAGCTTTACTGGGACAAAGCAAAATTAAGACCTGTTTAAAAAGATTTAAGACCTACAACACAATATTTCAAAGGATTTAAGCCTTTTAAAGCCTAAAATTTAGTCTTTGAAATGTAAGACTTATTAAAACCCCACGGACACCCTGTTTTAATTATTGATCTTTTGACCTTATATTGGAAAGATAAGCTATTTAAAGTGCAATTCACAAACTCTTTGTTTTTGTTTTTTTTTGTACTGATAAAACTGTCAAAGCAGTGAAAAATGAAAGTAATCATATATAATTTAATGTATTTCGTTTTTTTTTTTCTAATGAGTTCCTATGAATTTATGCCACAATTTACAGTGCTCGGCAAAATTGAGTACACTCCATTTAGAAAATGAATATTAGTATCTATTTCTCTAGTGAATGTATTTTGGTGCGTTTAAACAAAATATATTTATTTAAATAATATTTTAGTCACTTTTCGTAGTATTTTTAGTAAGTAACTTTTTAGTTTAGTACTGACGAATGTAATGTATATGCACAAATATAATATTGTATAACTTCCTATTTAAAAATATGAATTTAAAAGATACATTTGTAAGGGGTGTGCTTGTATATGCTGAGCACTGTATGTTGACTTATAATAATATAGAAATGTTGACACATTTCTATATTATTATTCACTTTTAAATTCATTTAATTCATATTTTATATATATTTAAAAAAAATTGAGTGTCTGTGAATAAAATGTATGTTTTGATGACTGTAAATGCAACCCTGTTAATGATCTTGTACACTCACAAACCTATCTTTCAACAAAGCAATGCACCAACTCACAGGCACTGTATGAGAGAGTACATGGCAAAAAAGGCTTTATGAAAACAATGTCAATTGTTTTGTTACATTTTGTCAGTTTTGTTAATCTTTTGTGTGAATTTATTTAATTTATTCATCTTTTTTTGTGCAAGAAAAATATAAATCTAATATACAGCTGTAAACTTCTCACAAAATTAACTGTTGGCTTTTCAGAGATTTGATTTAGTATGCATAGATTTTGATTATTCTAGTATTTAAAAAGCCACTGAATTATGATTTTGAGTGTAATAAAATGAAAGAAAAACAGGGTCTCAGTAAAGATTTAACTTGAATATTTCTTTGTAAGACTTGGTGAATTGCTGTTCCTTACTGTGTTGTGTGCTGGAGGGGTTGGTGAAGTACATCACTCCTTGTTTCTGCAAGGCTCCGGCTGCTACAACTGGGTCGATCAGTGTTTTATCAAACACCAGCTCCTCAACGGGCAGAGACTCGCCTCCGTCCAAACTGCGCACTATGATGCGACAGCGGCAGTGGTAGTTGTTCTGGTTGCGTACATTAATGACAATGCTTCCATCCTCTAGTTCCACTGGCTGTTAAGACAAACAAAAGACTGCATTAAATAAGTCTTATAAGCATGTGGTCAACTTAAACTTGTACTTGTAAAACCATGTACTTAACCTATTTGAAAATGGGTCAAAGAATGCAATGTGTGGTAAATATTCTGACTGCAACAGTGTAAAGTTGATCGGATTTAATTCATTTACTCGTCTATTAAATCTGATCTTTTTTTGTATTTTTGTTGGGTTCAAGTCAGGTGATTGGCTGGGCCATTCTGCAGCTTGATTTTCTTAGTTTGAAAGCATTTAAGAGTTTCCTTGGCTGTGTTTTGGATCATTGTCTTGCTGAAATGTCCACTCTGGTTTCATCTTCATCATCCTGGTAATGTGGATTGTTACGAACCACACAGTTTTGCTGCGTGTATGTTCTTTCTGTCTCTATCTCTTTCTCTCTCTCTCTGTACCGGCCCTGTCATTTTCTCAGGTACAGCCTACTTTGGAGCACTCTTGGCTGACAGGACTGCCAATCCTAATCAACCATGTGACGATGACTTCTCTCTCTGCCAATCGCGTTCGTTGCAGAGCCCTTTAAAAACGGAAGCGGCAACGGGGAGAGATCAGCTGTTGTTGTTTTGGCGTGTTGTCTGTTTGGTGGTGTCCGTGTGTGTTGTCGCTGCTACTGATGTGTACTTTGAGATTTGCTGATGTTGCCTTTGAGTGAGATTAACTGATGACTTTGAGTGAGATTTGTTTGAGAGTTCTGACGAGTGTTTTCTACATCTCTAGCCCGCTATTGCTCCATTCAAAAACCTTCTGTGACTTGACAAGGGAGATCTGGAACAACATAGTAAGTCACGTGACATACATATTTGCACGCAGGATTATTGATGTATAGACACACTAATTAGCGAAGTGCGCTAATGTTGTATTTTTATTTATCAGTTAGAGTAAGTTCAGGGCGCTTTGCGCTGAAGATTTTTCTTTTCATATTGTTATTTTCTTATTTAGTGGATTGGGGAGGAGATTAAGGGAATGTTTTGTTATATTTATTTCTTCGATTTGTATGCGCAAACTTCAGTTTGAACTGAGAGATTCAGAATTACTGAGAGATTTCAGCTGCTGTCTGTACTTTTACTGCCTTTCTATACCTCCATTTCTTCATGTGTTCAAAACTTTTCCCAGCGTTATTTCATTTTATAACGCATACCTTTGTTTAAACTAATTCGATATATTTTCTTTGCATATATGGATTATTTTACCACATCCTAGGGAAAAAACGTCACTTTTAAAAATATGTTTTCTGAAAAAAGGTGACACGTTAAATACTTATTCTCCTTGCTGTAAGTCTTATGACGGTATAAAATTTTCTTGTTGCAATTAATAGCTGAAGCTTTTATCACAGTTTACAATATTGACCAAAGCTGCAAAAAATACTATTTTAACATGTATAATGAGGAAATATTGGAGGAAGTATTGCTTTATTGCATATACATGTTCAGAGTAAACAAATATTTCAACCAAATTAAATTGCAAAAGGATTATAAAGTTCAACAGGCAAGTTCATCAGTAGTAAATAATAAATAATAGATTAAGATCAAAAGTGAGAAAAGGCCAGATTTATTAGTTACTATGGTAATATTAGTAAAAAAAACAACAACATTTTATTAGTTATGAATTAGTTATTAATAAAATAATTATGGCTTGTAATTTTAACGTGGCAGCCGTTAACGTTCGTAGTGTATGTGTGTGAATGAGTGTATATGAATGCTTCCCAGTGATGGGTTGCAGCTTGAATGGTATCCGCTGCTAAAACATATGCTGGATAAGTTAGCGGTTCTCAGATTAATAAAGGGACGAAGCCAAAAAGAAAATGACTGAATGAATGAATTTGAACATGTTATTAGGCATTATCTATGAAATCAGCATCACTAAAGATAAATAAAAGGTTTTGTAGGTTTCATCATGAGTAACTAAGCTAGTCTAAACAAACAACAGCCCTATAAATAGTCACAAAATAATTGTCTCCAAGCATTCATGAAAACCGAATACAATATGAATATCTTAAAAAAGCACTCTAAAAGCTTTAACATTCATACATTCATTTTCTTTTTGGCTCAGTCCTTTTGTTAATCTGGGGTCGCCACAGCGAAATGAACCGCCAACTTATCCAGCATATGTTTTTTACAAAGCGGATGCCCTTCCAGCTGTAACCCATCTTTGGGAAACATCCATGCACACTCATTAACTACGGACAATTTAGCCTACCCAATTCACCTGAGCACCCGGAGGAAACCCACGCGATCACAGGGAGAACATGCAAACTCCACACAGAAATGCCAACTGACCCAGCCGAGGCTCAAACCAGCGACCTTCAGCAATACCTACCACTGTGCCGCCCAACGTTTAAACAATAAACTATACTTCACACTTTTACAGTATTTTGAAGTGTCTATGACATTATTAGTGTGCATGTTCATTATCACAATATATTAAGTTATTGAATTTTGGCATGTATTTATTTCATGTACCTTACTTTTTATTTATTTATTTGTTTGTTTGTTTGTTTACTTTTTATTTTTGACCATTAAATATTGAAGAATATTTAAATTGTATTTAATTATAGTTAAGTTATGACTTACTTCAATGCCTGTTTTGGGGCCTAGTTTTGGATTAAAATGTTGTTTCTGTACAGAGATACTGTATTCTGCAGTATTCTGTAATTTGCTTAAGTGTCAACAAAACTGTTAATCACTAGGACAGACAAAAGGGATGTGGGATAAGGTGTCAAAACAAACAGGAAGCAGTGCAGAAGAGTTGTTTAATATCAAGCCTACAGTGTAAAAATAAATGTACGTTTCATAGAAAAATTGTACAATAAACCGTTAACCGATAATTTTGTTAGGTATTTGGTCATCTTACCACAGAGAAAAACTGTGAATTGTTTAACAATGAATTATCATATATTACAAAAATCGATAAATACCATGGCCAAACGGCGAGGCAGTGGCGCAGTAGGTAGTGCTGTCGCCTCACAGCAAGAAGGTCGCTGGGTTGCTGGTTCGAACCTCAGCTCAGTTGGCGTTTCTGTGTGGAGTTTGCATGTTCTCCCTGCCTTCGCGTGGGTTTCCTCAGGGTGCTCCGGTTTCCCCCATAGTCCAAAGACATGTGGTACAGGTGAATTGGGTAAGCTAAATTGTCTGTAGTGTATGAGTGTGTGTGTGTGGATGTTTCCCAGAGATGGGTTGTGGCTGGAAGGGCATCCGCTGCGTAAAACTTGCTGGATAAGTTGGCGGTTCAATCCGCTGTGGCGACCCCGGATTAATAAAGGGACTAAGCCGACAAGAAAATGAATGAATGAATGAACATGGCAAAACACATATTTAGTGTCAGTGTTTTATGTTGGGTTATTTAGTTATCAATATTTTTCTGTGTTTCATGTGTCATGTGTATTTTTCTAATAATTTTTGTCTTTGAGTGTCTGACAGTCAATCATCCATATACAAATACTGGCCATGTTTAGGTATTGCCAATAAGTAGCATGTCCTTTTTGGCTGTTTGAACGCATTAAAAATGTTAATCATTCTATCTTTTATTAGTAGTGTGATACTATTCTCTAATATTGTAAAAATAAAAAGAGTCACAAAATAACTAGTAGTATTGTTAATAATATTATTATTGACATATAATAAGTATTTACAATGCAGGCTTTGATGTTAAAATGCTTAGAAGAAAAACAATCTGCCATAACTGAATTTCTTAACTGAGAAATGATTTAAGAATAGAAACAAAGCAACAGAAACGGAGGATTCAATGACAATATCTTTAAAAACAGCAACAACTGAGTTGTAAACATACATACAGCAAATTAAAGACGCTGTTAAATATTACCTGACACTCATCTGGGTTGAAATCCAGGTCTTGTTTAGGCTGGTTGTAAGGGATACTCTTCAGAGCAGCTCCATATCTCCAGGATCTACCGTGATCATCACTCAAGATGCAGAAAACCCCATCGCCAGCAATGGTGCCATGGCCACACACCACCAAACGGCCCTTACTGGGTGGATACCGCTTCTGCAAAACAAACAAATACATGAAAGCAAACAGCACGCAATCTGAAAAAGCTGGAAAAGGCCATGTCAGGTCATTTGTTCCCCTTTACAAGCCAATGCTTAACCACAGACTTGATAAAATGTAGTTTTATATCACCCAGAGATCTAAAAGTATCATAAACAACAGGAAGTCATAAAATCTGAATTTCGTTTTCTTTTGAAGGAGGAACAGAAGCAAACAGTATTGATCTTAAGCTGAAGCGAATCTTTTTATAGTTACCAAAAAAAGAAACGACCCCAAATATGAATTAGGTGAGTTTCTCTCAAGCCTTTTGATGTTGGCATTGACAGCGGTGGAAAGAACACTAAAATAAATCATACTCAAGTAAAAGTACCATTACTTGTAAAGCAAGTTGAGTAAAAGAATCTGTTTTAAAAACAGTGCCACTTTATGTTACGAGGCCTTAACTAATAGACCATTTTAATGTGGCCAAGTCATTGGCCCATATACATTTCCTGCTTGTTATCAAACTTTTTCATAACTGTAAAACAAGCAGAGATGGCAAAAGTAAACACATCCCATACTCAAGTAGAAGCACGGATTCTCATGTTTTAAATGACTCTGGAAAAAGTTGAAGTACTGACTACATTTTTGTACTCAAGTAAAAGTAAAGATAAAAAGTAAAAAATGGCCTCAAAAATTTACCTAAATAAAAAGTACCCATTACTACTACACATTTTAGTTATACTAGGTAGGTAAATATAAGGTCTCCCACATTTTATTGTTTTAGTACTAAAAAACACTTTTTTCACAGTATTAGATTGAAAGATCTGAAAAATCCCATGCAGTATGATTGTAAGTGGACTAAAGACTGTTTACCTTAAGCATTTGTATGGCATATTTTTGAACTGGAATGTGTCTCTCTTGTTTACCTGTGATCTGATCAAGCAAAATGTGTCTTATAACTGAGTAAAAAAGGGCAACATCAGTCATGTTAAATTAGTCATCCTTGCCTTTCTCATAGCAAAAACGCCATAAACTAGCCTACATATGGCGCGTACTAGCCGCACACTGCAGCACGCAGGCACAAAAAACAGACAGACTGCATCAAAAGGCACTCAAATTGCGCAATGACAAGAAATAATATAGATCGCGCCACCAAACACATGAAAATGAAAGGAGTAGAAATTACAGATATTTGTGTGAAAATGTAAGGAGTAAAAGTAAAAAGTTGTCAAAAAAATAAGTAGTGGTGTAAAGTACTGATACCAGAAAAATCTACTTCAGTACAGTGATGAAGTATTTGTACTTAGGTACTTCCCATCTCTGAACAAGAAGCAGTTCAATCCTAACTTAATGTTAAAACTGTTATAAGGACATTATTTATCAATATGCGTCTCTTTTTGGATTCTCTGAAGCTGTAGAAAATAAAAACGTAAAACAGGAAATACATTGGGACCATTGTTTTTGTTTACACCCCTTAAAATAATCTATAGGTTTTTACACTGAAACTAATTTGTGTAACTACATGCTTTTACATTGTACTTATGATTGATTAAATACCTGCATGTAATTATATCTGTAATTAATTACTCTGTAGACCATTCCTTACACTTTAACCCGATCCTACTCATACCACCAAACCTGTCCCTAACCCTACTCGTATGCCACCTCAGGAGCACCAGAAGTGTTCTGCAATACATTATGAACACAGTAAGTACATTGTATTTATTTTTTGATGCAAGTACATAATAATTAAGGCCACCTAATATAAAGTGGGACCCTAAATACTAAATCAAAGCATGAGTAAAATGTAACCCTTCTAAACATACTGAAGAGTGGTGAGTAATGTATATGCAGTTAAAATGATTCCACCTTATACACTGCAAATTAATAGATAAACCAGTGCCATTTATAAGGGTCCTTGTATTTGTGTATTTATTTGAAAACATAACATTCTGTAGAGCAATTAATAATTGTTTAAGTCCATTAAGTCTCTCGCTTGTTTTGTTTACCGATACACAACTAAAATATACTCAAGTAAAAATAAAAGTGCACATTTATTTAAGTCCTTAATAAAGTACAATTCCTGATTACTTTTAGATTTTTTTACTTTTCAACACGGGATATTGGTAAGCTAGCAACCGAGAAACTGAAAAGACACTGGACTACGGGCTGCTTAACCCTGTTCCTGGAGATCTACCTTCCTACAAAGTTCAGCTGCAACCCTGAACAAACACACCTGAACCAATTAAATAGGGCCTGAACAGCACTTGATAATTACAGGCAGGTGTGTTTGATATGAACTGCAACTGAAATCTGCAGAAAGGTATGCTGCATCCAAATTCACTTACTATCCGTTCTAAATAGTATTTGAAAATGGAATTAGTATGTCCCAAATATTGTATGTTGAAAAGAGTATGCCAAAGGTTCCCTGATGGTTCACTATTTCCGGTAAAAAATTTAAGTGTAGAAGAGTCTACCCACTAATATTGCCCACAATACATTGCACGTTGGACATGAATTCGATTAGAACTACAAACGCGGGTGAAAAGTGTAAATAGACTACAAACATGACAGCCAACAAGACCAACTGTCAAGTAGAGAGGCTTCAGTAAAGATGTTTGTATGAGTGTTAATTAATATCTAGCCCACTGGAACATGTTTAAACCACATTTTCTGAGTTATTTCATCTGCAACAACGTGAACCTGTTTGGACCTTAACGTCTAAAAGCATAATTATCCAAAGACCTGAGGAGATTTCTGTGCATGAAAGACTCATGAGTGGGAGATTAACCTGCTGCTGCTTCTCCGATAAGGTAGGAAATTAAATCTGACAGATATGACAGTGGATGATGTGTGGATGATTGACAGGGGACGTAACTAAGCAACATAACAATCTGTTAATGAGGAAGTAGTATGTCCCAAAGCTTGCATACTCTTCTGTTACACACTCAAAAGTATATATTTTTCCTTCACAAAAAAGTACAGACTTTTAGGGCGCAGTACAAGTGTGTGAATTGGGATGCAGCAGTAGATCTCCAGGAACAGGATTGAGAACCCCTGCACTGGACTAATCATTGAAAACAGGTGATTAGTCACGTTGGATTAATGTTTGCAGCTATGTCAGAATTTATTTGGCAGATGTGTTTCAATCTATTATAATTATCCTTTAATATTTTCCAAAACAAGTAACCTAAAAGTTATGGGATCAGAAATATATAAATCTGTAAACATTTTTTATATTTTAAATGAGAAAAATAAACATGCGTTATGGATGTGACCAAAAAGTTTGTCGAGTTTACAGTGAACAACATACTTTGTAGAAATTCTGTCAATTAAACAGCACAACTCAAAAGAAATAATGCTAATCTAAAGGAGTTGGCTCTCTGTAGAAAAAAAATAATTGATTTTATTTTATGAGATTTTTTATGAGATTTTATTTGATTTTTTTGCATTTATGTGGAAACAGCTTCGTTATGAATGTGACACTTCTTCGTTACAGATGTGACATTGAAATTAGCACTTGTGTAAATTTGGTTAGTTAAATATAATTGTTTGAAAGTACTAACAGAGACATTTTCGAGTATTTTTAAAGTACTGTAAAATACTTACTTAGACAAAAAAACTTCTGTGTCCGAATTTTTTTTTTTTGCGTGGCAATGTTGACATTGAACATGGAATTTGTTGACATGGAATTACTCACCTGTATTCCAAATCCAGGCCCAGGAGCAAAGCTCTTCACCCCCAGCTCGATAGAGAGATTTCGTGGAACACTCCAGGTGAAGCCATCATCCAGACTTTGCACCATCATCGTGCTGGAGGGGCTGCACTGATACTGGTGAAAACACAGAGAGTAGATGATGATCACAGCGCCGGTCTCCTCATCCACTACAACTGAACCCAGACTCAACCCATCGGCTAGAGAACCATCGTCCACTATGAACGAGGTGGGAGACCAGGTGGCACCTGAGGAATAAAACAGAA
This sequence comes from Danio rerio, assembly GCF_052040795.2. NCBI lineage: Eukaryota > Metazoa > Chordata > Actinopteri > Cypriniformes > Danionidae > Danio > Danio rerio. Next base: position 28,922,816 of record NC_141039.2, read on the forward strand.
ATTGAGTTGCGATCTCGAAAAATAAACATTTATGAAGCATTCTGGAGTGGGCTGGTTAGGCATGGGACGATTTCAAGGTATACCAGGGATTGGAAAAGTCAAGGTTTCAAAACCGCCAAAAGTTTCTGCTATACCAATCCTAAGGTATGTGTAAGATTTTATATGAATGTTTTTTTAAATTTTTTAAGGACAGCAGTATCTCCAGCAGAAAAAAATATCCGAAGATGCCGTTTTAAATTGTAAAGTAATCTGTGTTTTGGAACCTAATGAAGACATCATAAGTCAATGATTCAATTGAAGTATTTAGCCTGACAAGTTTACTGCTCCAAAATACTTTAAATGATTCTCAAATTAAAATATATTGTGTTCAAAGAAAAAAAAAGTTTTAGTTTTTTACCAGACATTTAAACAGAATATATTTCAGAGCAGTAATCACAATACCATGAAACCGTGATGTTTTTATCCAACGTTATCATACCGTCAGTATCTTATATCGACCCATGCCTAGAGCTGGTGAATGCGTGTGATTTACCTCTGTCTGTGGAGCGTCTCAGAGCAATGAACTTTGCCCCAATGTCACTAGAAGACATTTTCCTGGCCTCAGAGAACGCCAGCAGGCTTCCACGCAATGTAAACGTTAGCAGAGGAATCCTGTAAGCGTTGACCTGACCGGCTCCACCACTGACCCATAGTAACTGTTCCTCGTATATCAGCGGATCAATCTGTGGCAAGTAAAATAATCAAACCATGATACAAAAACCTTTCATATTCTTTCATATGACAATCACATGACAGTCAACGTCAATGCTTGTTGTCAACAGTTTTTTTTCTGTGCAAATCTTTTTATTGGCTATAGTCTTTTTAATAACTTAGTATTATCATATGAATAAATAAATTATATTGCATATATAAAACTAACTTTTTTATACTATTTACTGTATTATATTGTATGTACATATACACATGGGGGGAAAATTAAAGAGTCCACTTGAAAATTCTGAATCATTTTGTATTTTTATTTTTGTTATATTAAAATATATTTACTGTTTTATTCTTTAAAGCACTGATGACATTATCCAAATGTAGGCAAAAGAAATTGTCAAAATAATTCTAATTTACAATCACAGCAAATAAAAACATTTGAAAAGTTAACATTGCAGACAGACACGTACATGGTGTGTGCATATATTTATACATCCCTACTGTATATACTTCAACAAGGGCTGGACAAGAATTAAAAAAAAATCTTATTATTATTTATTTTTATTTACAAATGCATTACATCCCTATGAAAAAAATAATACAGTAGCAAGTGTCAGTTTCAGTTTAAGTGTTGAGTTTGTCTTGGTGAGAAGACTATTCACGGAAACATAAAACCTTAGTTAAACTACTGCATACACGTTCCACTCCGACGAAGGAGCAGCACCTGTTTATAATGCGTAATAACACAAAACGACATTTTACGGACAAAAGAAATAACATCATGTGACAGAAGTCGTGTATTTACCTGAGTCTTGTCGGCACGCGCGCTGGAAAGCACCGCAATCCCGAGTAAAATTCCAATTTGTCGAATAAAATCCATTGCAACGATAAACCAGATGAAGAGAAGGGGCAGTCTCTTCCTAAATAAATTATTTGTCTCCTTTATCTCCTTTAATAACGTTTGCTAAGCATATTCCCAACCACAGGGGACTCACATCCTTATAAGAGTCACATGACTTTCAGTGCGTGACGTCAGAGTCACATGCCACAACAATTTACATAAAGAACAGGCAGACGTGGAATACACAGTTGGTACATAAATACAAATGCAAATGATATATTACATTATATATGCAGTCATTGAGAAATAATCAAGACACGTATTCTCTGCATTAACTACGTATATGGGTTTTAAGTCATTAAAGCGATATTCTATTAAGTTCGGATAGCATTTATTCAAAACTAAAAATGTCATCAGTAACGTTAGTTTGCAGAAACTATACATTTATTTCAAAAGTATTAAAACAAAACACTCAAAACAGAAGCAAACAAATAAACAAAATTAGGATTAAATTAACTAAGAAATTAACTAATAAAAAATAAAACTCAAATTAATTACAAAACAATATTAAATAAGATTCAAATAAATAAACTAAATTATGATAAATCATTTATTTAAAAAAATATATTAAATATATTAAAATCATAAAAATGCTTAAAGTAAGTAAATAAATGTGTAAATAAATAAATAGGTTATTGAAAATGGATGAATTTATTTATCTAGTTTTTAATCAATCCATTTTATCTTTTGGTTATTTTAGTAACAGTAGCCTAGCCTATATTAACTAAAAACATCAACACTGTTTTACCAGCGCACTTTTGTCTCTTCCAGCAGATGGGGTCAGTTACCAAGAGTTGTCTATATCCTGTAAAAAATCCTGGGTTCCACTCAATCAATTTGTGTAGGGAAAACATGAAGGAATTAAGTTAACTTGTTAGTTTTTAGGAATTTAAGTTAATTGAACATAAAATAAGGATGTTGTCCCCATATATACATTATATGACGTATAATGTTAAGCATTTCCCAGAGATGGGTTGCGGCTAAAAGGGCATCCGTTGTGTAAAAACATGCTGGATAAGTTGGCGGTTCATTCCGCTGTGGCTACCCCATATTAATAAATGGACTAAGCCGAAAAGAAAATGAATGAATGAATAAGTCTAGGATGCACTTCTGTTGTGTTCTTAATTTCTTTATGTAAATTGTAAACAGTACTGTAGGACTTTTGTGCTGCTGAATAATCAGTCATAAGATGTTGGTTAAAACAAAAAGCACATCTTGACCTGTTATAACAAACCAGACAAAAGCAGAAGTGATTCTAATGTGCGTGTAAGTTAACAAGGGACCTTCAGACTGAGAACACATTGCTTTAAAGCATTTTGTGTTTGATTTATTAAATTGCTGTATATGTTGTAAATATACCCTTAATCTTTACTACATCATACTTTTTTATTAATGCAGAAGATGTAACTGAAAAAAGACTTTTTAAATATACTTGACAAATATACTTGACAAATGTCTGAACAGGTGCACATTATCACTCCACTACAAAACAGTAGTAATAAAATAATAACAACAATACTGCGACTACTACTACAAATAATAATAATAATAATAATAATAATAATAATAATAATAATAATAATAATACATTTTATATTTTTAATGTGTTGTTGACTTGAAATTTTCGCTTGATGTTGGAAACAACCAAATGAATTCTAATGCCCGAAGAAAACCAATTTAATTGGTTTACAAATTAAGTTGTGTGTAATAAAATGAAATGACACAGGGAAAAGTATTGAACACACGAAAGAGGAAGGTGTAGAAAGGTAGCGAAAGCCAACAGCACCTAAAAATCTTTGAGTAGTTATTCAGCAAGTTTTTGCTTTTTGTCATTGTGAATTAATATTAGCTGAAACTAATATTAGCATGATGATGAAGATGAAACTAGGGTGGACATTTCAGCCAGACACTAATCCAAAACACAGCCAAGTAAAACTCTCAAATGATTTCAGAGAAAGAAAATCAACCTGTAGAATCAAGCTGCCCAGCCAATCACCTGACTTGAATCCAATAGAGACTACTATTTAAAGATCAGATTTGATAGACAAAACCTACAGAACCATCAAGATGTTTGCACTCTGTTGAAGTCTGTGAAAAAAAAAATCACACCTGAGCAATGCATGTGACTTCATTCTGGATATGAGGGGCGTCTTTAAGCTGCCATCCCTAAAAAAGCCTTTCATGCCTTTTATGTAAAGTAGCCCATTAAATACATTTCAATAGTTTAGTACTTTCTCCTTGTGTCATTCAAATGTTATTACACATATCTATTTTTTTTTAAATGCTTGTATTGTTTGGGTTTTTACCAAAATCTGGTTCAATTCCTTGTCAACAGCTACTTTATAAATATTATTTCCTAAAATAAAAAACATGACGTGTTCAATAATTATTTCCCCCACTGTGTATATAAATAATTTTGAATCAAGTAATTTGAAACGAACGCTACAGGGCGGTATGACATCGCCGACAGCTTCTGTTTCTTTTCCAGAAAGCCGTTAAAACAAAAACAAAAGGCAACAAATTAAATAAGCAAGTAAATAACAACGTGATAAGATGTGAAAACGTGGTAAAAAACAGGTGAGGGCTTTTCTTTTCTTGGATTTCTTTTAAAAACACAATCGGTTGGGTTTAGGGAAGGGGATGATCAGGTCAAACGGTACTTTTGAAAAAACTATTGGTTGGGGTTTATGGAAGGGGGTGGGGGGGTTGGTTTGGTCAGTCAGTCAGTTGACAGCGGCCTCTGGTGGATTCGCAAGAATAAAAAGTGCAAAAAAAAAATTACCTCCTGGGATGTATTTCGCACTCTCCAGAAATGTATATAGGGGTACGCTTTCAGAATGAGCCTGGGTTGTTAATATAATAGGTCATAATATTATATGATATGTGATACATGCATTGATTTTAATTATGCACACAAATATCAGTCATGTCCAACCTAAATTAGATGCATTTTTCTTTTACAAAATCTTTTTAATTTTTTACATTTTTCAAAAAAAAGCCCTGTTGGCGACGCAGTGGCGCAGTAGGTAGTGCTGTCGCCTCACAGCAAGAAGGTCGCTGGTTCGAGCCTTGGCAGGGTCAGTTGGTGTTTCTGTGTGGAGTTTGCATTTTCTCCCTGCGTTCGTATGGGTTTCCTCCGGGTGCTACGGTTTCCCCTACAGTCCAAAGACATGCGGTACAGGTGAATTGGGTAAGCTAAATTTACAAAACACATAGTGTATGAGTGTGAATGAGTGTGTGTAGATGTTTCCAAGGGGTGGGTTGCGGCTGGAAGGGCATCCCCTGCGAAAAAATGTGCTGGATAAGTTGGTGGTTCATTCTGCTGTGGCGACTCGGATTAATGAAGGGACTAAGCCGAAAAGTAAATGAATGAATGAATGAAAAAAAAAAACTTTTGTCGAAGACTTTGTTAATTAATATACATAAAACTGAATTATTATATTACATTACATTGTACATACTAATAATATTAGAATATACAGTTGAAGTCAGAATTATTAGCCCGCCTGATTTTTTCAACACATTTCTAAACATAATAGTTTTAATAACTATTTTATAATAGATTTATTTTATATTTGTCATGATGACAGTACATAATATTTGACTAGATATTTTTCAACACACTACTATGCAGCTTAAAGTGAAATTTAAAGGCTTAACTAGTTGAATTACATTAACTAGGCAGATTAGGTTATTGTATAATTATGATTTGTTCTGTAGAATATCCAAAAAATTTATATAGCTTAAAGGGGCTAATAATTTTGACCTTAAAAGGGATTTAAAAAAAAAAACTACTTTTATTCTAGCCGAAATAAAACAAATAAGACTTTCTCCAAATATATATATATATATATATATATATATATATATATATATATATATATATATATATATATATATATATATATATATATTTATTATTTTTTATTTTTTTATTTTATATATATATTTTAATATATATATATATACATCATTTGGGAAATATTTAAAAAAGTAAAAATTCAAAGGCGAGCTAATAATTAGACTTCAGCTGTATATAGCATATCATTTAATGACATATGAGAATATATTACATGGTATATTAGTTATTTAATAATGCATTGATCCTTAAATAAATTGTGCAAATGATTACTTTTTATTATGTAGTATACAAATCATGTCAATTTTTAACTACAGAGTTCACAGAAAACATTTACTATTCTGAAGCAGGTGTATAAAAAAACAACTGCACCTGATTCAAGCACTCATTTCATTTGTTTTCTATACTCACAGCATGCCAGTATTGCCATCAGTAAATATTTGCAACAAAAAGCACATTATAACCATCTCTTCTCTGTGCTCACACACATGATTCAAGCACAATCACACACTTTTTGGCGAGGCGCTGTGAAATTGTGTGTACATTCCTGCAGTCATGTGTTCAGACTGAGCTGAGTCACAAGATGAGAGAAAAAGAAAGCAGAGAGAAGAGATAGAGGAAGAGCTCGAGCTGGGGGAGGGTTTAAAAATCACTCCCACAGTCACTTAAGAGGAACACAATCTCACAGAGACTCAAAAACAAAAGCTATTTGGATACCACAAGAAGAGTCTTACCTTAAAATGAAGAGAAACCCCCGATAAATGGCAATGAAGGGCTTAAAAAATGAGAGCTAAAGCAGTGGGAGGAGTTTAGAAGGTAGTGGCAACTGCAGACATGACTGAGAAGGACCTGAGAGAGACACACAATGACAGAAATGAAGAGATGGACCTGCTGTCACATACACACTACTATATTCTGGAGGAAAGTGTGTTTGATGTTTAGTAAAGCTAAGGTAAGCGAGGGTTAAATGAGGGGTGCATTTTCAGCCTAAGCTATTATTTACATGTGCTGACTAATATCACTTTCCTTTTCCCTCAGATTGGCTGCAGTCAGCTGTGAATGCTGTCGTTTTGCTAGCAGGTTTGTTGAAATGGCTTTAAATGCATGTTGATTGGTGTTCTCTGGGTCATGATGGTCAAACATTAACAGCTTTCTGAAGTGATGTAATGTATGCAAAGGTTCATGCGGATTGATGTATAAAAACACTGCTTGCAATAACTGTGAAACACATTCAGATTGGCATGCAGATTACTGTAATTCAGAGAGACTGCTGCCCATTTTCTTTATCTTTGAGATATAGCATAACGTCTTCCTTATACGGTCTCATGTGAAACTGTTAAAAGAGAAGTTGACTGCAAGATTGTTGTTTCCTGTTCTTAAACAGACAGTGAACTGTGCCGAAATCATCAACTGAAACAAGCTGGGCCCGAACCACAGGTTTGCCATCACACTCTTTGTCATTTTGAATGACATGTTATTTAGAATGATGAAATTACTCAAGCTTTTCTCATGTTACATTATACACTTAGTTATAGTTCGACCTCTCTAGACAGTTATAGATCATTCGTGCTATTAGTTATATAATTACAAATGATGCCTGCTTTGCCAGTCAATTTTATCTTCTCAAAGGAATAGTTCATGCAAAAACGACCAGAAATTGATTCATTATTTACTCTCACTCAAGTGGTTCCAGAGTTTCTTTATTCTATTGAACACAAAAGAAGATATTTTAAAGAATGTTAGAATCCTTTAACCAAAACAAATACTATAGATGTCCATGGTTAGCGGTTTCCAGCTTTCTTCAAAATATCTTTTGTTTCAATGGAAGAAAATAAAAGTCAAAGAAGTTTGGAACAAGTGGAGGATGGGTAAATGAGGATAGATTTTTTGGTTTTGGATGAACTATCACTAAAAAGTCTTAAATTAGAGATTGACATTAAATGTTGCAAGCACAACAAAAGCAAGAATGTTTTCTTCTAAGTATTTTTGTATTGAATTAAATCAAAATGAATTTTGAAACTTTCTAAAATATGAAATAATCATGCATAAACCAAGGAGAAATATCTGTTTATGTGATACACTGTAAAGCCCAATAAGCTAAGACAACTCAAACCGTTTTTGGATATGTATATGAGTACTGTGAATTTACTCCGTTTAAGTTATGAGGTATTTAATTAATTACCTTCAACACTGAAGGTAATTAAAACTCTTTTCAAATTGAGTAGATTTTGAGTTTACTACACTCATTTATTTTGAAAAAGTTGACTTTTGGGTTTTACAGTGTACTCAAATTTCTTTTTAACTTTGAACTTTCTGATGTTTTAGCATATTTTGAAAAAGTATTTTCAACAAGCAAGAAAAAAAAGTTTGTTTAATATAGGATTAGGGATGTAGAATAAGATCTTGCAGAAAATGTACACTGTAAAACCCAACAGTCAACTTTATTAAATGAAATGAGTTTAGTAAACTTTAAATTTGCTGAAAGTTATTTCTACTCATTTGAATAGAGTTTTGAACTCGGTGTTGAAGGTAATGAGTTAATTAAATACCTCATTACATCAACTTTAATGGATTAAGTTGACAGAACTCTTATAGATTAGTTGTTGTTATTTTTTAACTCAAATGGTTTGTTGCAATCGGTTTCCTCAAATGGTTTGAGTTGCCTTAACTTATTGGGTTTATCAGTACTCAGTTGGTTTGAGTTCTCTTCTTTTATTGGGTTTTACTGTGCTCAAATTGCTTTATTTACTCAAATGGATTAAGTTGACAGGACTCAATAGGATTAGTTTTTTAACTTAAATGGTTTGTTGCAATCGGTTTCCTCAAATGGTTTGAGTTGCTTTAACTTTGGGTTTTACAGTGTTATTATTAGATTTTTTGTTTATTTTATTTTTAGTCATAAATTTGTACATGTGCCTTTATAATACTAGCAGAAACAAGGCAAGTATTGGGCAAAACATTTATTTTGCAGTGATTAGTTTTGAGTTATTTGTTGGTCTGTTTTGCATCTATAGCATATTTTGCTTCACACTTTTGTATGGGAAAAAACTAACAAACTTTCAAAATCTACATTTGTTGGACTGTCTATTTGTGTCTATACATTTAAATTGAACAAACTAGCAAAATTCTAAACAGAAACATCAAAAGTATATTTATAAAAACCTTTAAATGTCAACAAAGTAAGTGTAATGTTTCATTTATAGACATTTGTAAACCCAGTGCTATTTTAGAAATGCTTTGCAAATTATTACATATTTTAAATGAGATACAGCCTTATTTCAGCGTAACTTCTAATCTAAAAAATGTGATTAATTAAATTGGGATGTTTGGTCATATCAATGTTAATTTAATCCTTTTTATCCTGATTTGCTTTAAGCCCTCTTTTTAAACGGTTTGATCACATTTTCTTTTATGCGCCCTTTTATATAATGCGTGTCTGTTTTCTCCAGCAGGCTCTGACAGTGGCCGTCACCATGGAGGAGAGGGAGCGGCAGTGTAACAGAGAGGAAAAATCTGATGGCAAATCCCCCACAGGACAGTCACGCACAGCAGGAGAACCAGGCACATCATCCACATGGAGGAACGGTACATATCACTCCAATTCATCCAGTGTTCATAAAAAACAGCTAAACCAAATCATCAAAGAGTACAAATGTGACTGCAGCATGATTTTTACCACCCTGCTTTATTGGCCTCAACTAAACAATAGCACTGAAATGCTTGCAATGCTCTAATGACACTTTCATAACACGTAGATGTTTCTGAAATGCCACAGGAATTAGAAATATGCCTTTCTTTTATATGTATAACTTTCATTTTCATAATTAATAGGGCGTTTAAATCCTGCCTAAATTGTTTTATTGCATTAAAGCTCACCTGGTGTGTTTTTTTGTCAGGTCAGTGTGTGGCATCAGTCCCCACGTCCTCCTGGTTCACTCCTAAATTTGACTTCTCACGCTGCAGGACTCTTCTGGAAACAAAAGGCTTCCAGGCTAGTATTTACAGCTTGCCTTAAGAATTGTTCATGTACACTTCTAAATGAATCAACAACCGTCATTATAATCCTATTCAGATCCCAGCAGATAATTTTGAGGGTCCACTTGAATTAGCGCTGGACCATCCGTCCGTCAGAAGATATCTGCTTTTCAACTCATATGTTTTTAATTTCATCATGGCACCGGTAAGAGAAGCCTGCTAAATCAATGCATCTCACACACATTCTAGTGCTGAGCAAAGAGGGAAACTCACTGAACCTGTTGAGAATGAGCTCGGATTATATTTCACTCCAACGACAATAAACACACTGTGTTTAGGAAATCACAGTAAATTATACTGTTTTTGTAAAAATTCATAAAGGAATTCATGTGTAAAAATAAAATTATATATATATATTATTATTATTATTTTTTTTTTAATAAAGTGTAAATTAATGGTTGTTTTGGTAACAGTTTAAAGGGGTGGTCCCATAGATATATACATTAGATGTCGCCTGGCCTATTGTTGTCTATTGGACGGAATGCGTCAATAGCGCCGCCATCTTGGTACAGGGTGGCGCTCCGTTGAAATGTATGCAAGACCAAGGTACAGTGGAGGACTGTGGCCATCCAAAGCCAGAGATATACACATATACACATATATCTATGATCGGCAGTTTTCCTGGATGTTAGTATGTAATTTTTTTTTTCTAATTACTAAAATTAAAATTTTACATAACTTTTCTACATTGATGGATCAGTGACCGCACGGGCATTCCTGACAAAAAGCTTGTGTTTGTGTGTACAGAAATGTACTATCCACCCTCCCTGTTAAATTTGATATAATCATGTCCTGAAACACACCTCCTCTCCTGCTTTCACTTCTCATACTGACGGAGGGAGCGATTCGTTTGTGAATGAATCCCTTGAACTACTCTTTCACTAGATGACAATAATACAAGTTTCTGGCAGCGCAGCATCTCGTTGTCATATTTCTTTTGCATTTTTTACTGATTTTATTCAACAAAACTAGCTTAAGCCGAGTGTTTAGTGCGAGTTGGAGCTGCTTTGCCGTATGGTGAATGCAGTAAGTGACTGTTATCATCAATAACGTTACCTGATTAGCATGAAAGTTCAGAACATACAAAAACAGAAAAAAATTAATATTACCTATGAAATGTTCTGCCTTTGTGCTTTGTTTTCTTTGTTTGCTCGTTACTACACCCGTAGACAGCGCTAAAGTCCAGCATCTTCACGTAATAATACTGTCTTGACTACTGCGGTTGAATGACATTAGTCCTGTGAGCACTGTACCAATGTGGCAGTGCTATTGACGCATGCTCAGGGTCCCTATGCGATATCTAGTGTATATATCTATGGGGTGGTCCAGAGTGTATTTTTTAAGGCTTTGTTGTGTTTATAGAGGCTTTGATTGGCCAGTTAACAAGCTGTGCTATGATTCGCAAATCGGCTCTACGTCACCAGGAAAAGTGTCACGCCTAATAACATGCACTGTGCCTCTGCTGTGTAAACACTGTCCATCACTGTAGCTGTATCAGTTTGAGCCTGAATCTGAAAGAAAATGAATAGGACACAACTGAACCTCATGCCTGCTCTCTAAAATAAAATCTGACAAGTGTCTTTCAAAGATATTCAGAATAAGAATGTGTAAGTAATATGAAATGTTCACATACTGTATCTTTTGTGAGTTGGTTATTTGAGAAGTAGAATGCACATAAATGGGCAGCATAGAGAGACACTGCAGCGCTGGTGAAGATTGGCAGTGTTTGCAGTAGTTTGTAGGATAAATATGAATTTGCATCTAAATTGTTAACAGTGCCAAACAGCATTTCCAGTAGTTTATATCCTTGTTTACGTCCTTGCTACAACATACCGTTATCGCTAGAAACTGTGCATGTACTAGATCAGTTTTAACAAATAAAAATACTTACAGGTTGTAGCTCACAATCCACAGCTTCTTCTATTATGCTGTTCCTTTGACCAGTTTTTAGCCGAATCCAGCACTGAACTGGGACAGATTCTGGAAGCTGTCCTTTATTAAATGCTAGCTATATCTTTTTTTATAATTCTCTGAACATAATTAAAATTAAACTGTAAGCAGTGGAAATAGCAGCAGTGGAAATAGCAGCATTTGGACGCCATTTTAGCTTTCTCCGCTATAACATCACAGCACCCTTGGCCAAGCCCCTTTGCTGCGTGGGGTGAATGCGCGTAACCTGAAGCGTTTGTGATCACACTAACCCTGATGTATTTATTTGTAGTCCTCAAACTTCGCTCACTGTATGCTTTGCTAAGCTAACTCTGTAAAAGCCAATGTTTCCCTTTGCATTGAACTTTAAGCGTATTACATTCAGAGATGTTGTTTATGTTCACACAGCGACATTACACATCAACTAAAGTTTAAACCATGACTTTGTAGTGGAATACCCCTTTAAAATATTGCTCTATTAGTTTATGTATTTACTGACATGAACAATAAAATTAATAATATATTTATTCCAGTATTTATTAATCGGTGTTAACATTAGTTTTGAAAACTAATAAAATGAAAATAAAGCCATTCATTAGCATTAATGAATGCTAACAAGCACAATTTGGGATATTAATAATGCATTATTAGATGGTGAATTATGATTGATAAATGCTATACAAGTATTGTTCATCCTAAGTTTATTTTGGTAAATTAGTAAACTAATTAGTGAAAAAATTGTAAATAATAAAATACTCATTTTAAACTGTTACTAACTGTTACTAAACTGTATATATTAAAATCATTTAAATCTCATTCATTCATTCTTCTTCAGCTTAGCCCCTTTATTAATCAGGGGTCGCCCCAACGAAATGAACCGCCAACTTATCCAGCATATGTTTTACGCAGCGGATGCACTTTTAACTACAACCCAGCACTAGAAAACACCTATACACTCCTGCCTTCACTCACATATACTAAGGCCAATTTAGCATATTCAATTCACTTATAGTGCAAGTCTTTGGAGAAACCCACGCCAACACGAGGAGAACATGAGTGCACACAGAAAGGCCAACTGACCCAGCTGGGGCTCAAACCAGTGACCTTCTTGCTGTGAGGCGACATCGCTAGCCACTGAGCCACTGTGTCACCCCATTTATATATCATTTAAGTATAAGATGTATCTGTTTGCCTGTTTAGACAAAGAACAGTACCTATAAATACAACTGTAACTAAATAAGCATCTAGGCCATTAGACAGATTAATGATAATGATATATTAGCACTCACAACTAAAGACATTTATTATAACAGCAACTATTAGCATCACATTGACATATCATAATATGTTAATTGATGATAACTGCATCCAACAATATTGAAGATTAACCGACAACCAGTGTCCGCACTAACCAACTATAACCTTTATAGCAAGATAACTAAAATGAGTTATATTAGTGTCCATGCTCCTATTTTTAAGTGAGGTGAATTTTGATTATTTGGATGTTTTTATCATTCGCCACCTTTTTTCTTCTGAAATTGATTCCTCTGTGATGTCAATATAGTTGTGATGTTGACTTCCAAATTCACATTTTTTCTAAAAGTTTACAGTTATAATTATTGTCATAAGCCTTGGTCAGGTAAATTGGTCTTTAGAGTATATGCTTAAAGGTCTGGTGTAGTGCTATTATTAGATGTTTGACGTAATCTCAACCGAAACACGATGAGAGGGTGGAGCATAGAGTAGCTCCTCCCCATTTTCAAAAACAGCCGATAGTCTTTTGTTTGATCCCAGCTCTGCCAGTGAGAGTGGTCAAGCTTAAGCGCATCAAAGGAGAAGCATCTTGAAGGGGGCAGGGGTATGTCAGATACTAGAGAGCATTGAAAGTATTGAAGTGTGATGAGGTGACGTAAAAAAAGCGTTAATCCATTTAGATGGAAGTGACAAACTGCAGGCTTTTATTTATATCAGTTTTATATTTTTTATATTGTTCATATCAGTTTTATATTCATGACATGGCCCGCCCCCTTCTCATTTGCTTTTCATTTCATGCGCTTGATCTCGACCAGTCTCACTGGCAGAGCTGTGATAAAAAAAACAAGTGTGAGGTGAAGTGAATAAAACAGTTGATCCTTTTGAGTGGAAGTGACAAACTACAAGCTTTACATGTTTATATCAGTTTTATATCTTCTAAATGCACATTTTGTCACTGTTTTGGGGCACACTAGCTTATAGATATCCTAAAAACTAATATGGACACTAACATCTAAAAAACGTCATTTTAGTTTCATGGGACTTTTAAGTGAGAAACAGAGTTGTATTATTAAAAATCATCAATAAAAATAATTTAAAAAATAATTATTACCAAAATAAACGAGACAAAATGTCCTAAATATCGTTTATATAAAAAGAAGGTACGTTTTGGGATAAAATAATGGACATTTTGTTATGAAATTACTTTTTTTATCAACACTTCAGCTTGAGTCCCAATACTCACTATTAACTAATGTCTTATTATAGCTGTTTATCATAAAGATACTGGCTGTTTATTAGTGTTTATATAGTACACTGTAAAACTCACTAAGTTAAGGTAAATCAAACTGTTTGAGGAAAAGGATTGCAACTAACCATTTAAGTTCAAAAATTATTCCTAATGAGTACTGTGTACTTAATCCATTTGAGTAAATGAAGCAATTTGAGCACAGTAAAACCCGATAAATGAAGAGAACTCAAACCAACTGAGTACTGTAAAACCTAGTAAATTAAGGCAACTTTGAGTTAAAAAACTAATCTATATGAGTACTGTGAACTTAAACCATTTAAGTTGAAGTACTGAAGTATTTAATTAACTAATTAATAAACCGCCAACTTATCCATTACGTTTTTACGCAGTGGATGCCCTTCCAGCCACAACCCATCTCTGGGAAACATCCACACACACTCATTCACACACATACACTACTGACAATTTAGCCTTCCCAGTTCATCTGTACCGCATGTGTTTGGACTGTATAGGGAAACCGGAGCACCCGGAGGAAACCCACACGAAAACAGGGAGAACATGCAAACTCCACACAGAAATGCTAACTGACCCAGCCGAGGCTCGAACCAGCGACCTTCTTGCTGTGAGGCGACAGCACTACCTACTGCGCCACTGCGTTGCCAAACTTTTTTAATACACTTAAATTTGTTAACTTAATCGATTTGTGTTGGGAGAGTTTGAATAAATTGTGTTTACCCGGCATGTTTTAAAGTGTAC